>NC_134911.1:8722311-9025342 GCF_051014615.1 Bombus vancouverensis nearcticus
CGTAATACGTTATAACGTTATACCATATAACGTAAGATCATATAACGTAATATGTTATAACGTTATACCATATAACGTAATACGTTATAACGTTACACCATATAAAGTAATACGTTATAACGTTATACCATATAACGCTACACGTTTTAACGTAATACCATATAACGTAATACGTTATAACGTTATACCATATCACGCAATACGTTATAGTGTTATATCATATAACGCAATACATTATAACGTTATACCATATAACGTTATACCATATGACGTTATACCATATCACGTAATACGCTATAACGTTATACCATATAACGTAATACGTTATAACGTAATACCATATAACGTAACACGTTATAACGTTATACCATATGACGTTATACCATATAACGTAATACGTTATAACGTTATACCATATAACGTAATACGTTATAACGTTATACCATATATCGTAATACGTTATGACGTAATACCATATAACGTAATACGTTATAACGTTATTCCATATAACGTAATACGTTATAACGTTATAACATATAACGTAATACGTTATAACGTTATACCATATGACGTTATACCATATAACGTAATACGTTATAACATTATACCATATAACGTAATACGTTATAACGTTATACCATATATCGTAATACGTTATGACGTAATACCATATAACGTAATACGTTATAACGTTATACCATATAACGTAATACGTTATAACGTAATACCATATAACGTAATACGTTATAACGTAATACGTTATAACGTTATACCGTATGACGTTATACCATATAACGTAATGCGTTATAACGTTATACCATATAACGTAATACGTTATAACGTTATACCATATATCGTAATACGTTATGACGTAATACCATTTAACGTAATACGTTATAACGTTATTCCATATAACGTAATACGTTATAACGTTATACCATATAACGTAATACGTTATAACGTAATACGTTATAACGTTATACCATATATCGTAATACGTTATGACGTAATACCATATAACGTAATACGTTATAACGTAATACCATATAGCGTAACACGTTATAACGTTATACCATATTCCGTTATACCATATAACCTAATACGTTATAACGTTATACCATATAACGTAATACGATATAACGTTATACCATATATCGTAATACGTTATGACGTAATGCCATATAACGTAATACGTTATAACGTTATTCCATATAACGTAATACGTTATAACGTTATACCATATAACGTAATACGTTATAACGTAATACGTTATAACGTTATACCATATATCGTAATACGTTATGACGTAATACCATATAACGTAATACGTTATAACGTTATTCCATATAAGGTAATACATTATAACGTAATACCATATAACGTAAAACGTTATAACGTTATACCATATAACGTAATACGTTATAACGATGTACCATATAACGTAATACGTTATAACGTTATACCATATAACGTAATACGTTATAACGTTATACCATATAACGTAATACGTTATGACGTAATACCATATAACGTAATACGTTATAACGTTATTCCATATAACGTAATACGTTATAACGTAATACCATATAACGTAAAACGTTATAACGTTATACCATATAACGTAATACGTTATAACGATGTACCATATAACGTAATACGTTATAACGTTATACCATATAACGTAATACGTTATAACGATGTACCATATAACGTAATACGTTATAACGTTATACCATATAACGTAATACGTTATAACGTTATTCCATATAACGTAATACGTTATAACGTAATACCATATAACGTAAAACGTTCTAACGTTATACCATATAACGCAATACAATAAAACGTTGTACCATATGACGTTATACCATATACCGTAATATGTTATAACGTTATATCATATAAGGTATTACGTTATAAACTTATACCATATAACGTAATACGTTATAACGTTATACCATATGACGTTATACCATATAACGTAATACGTCATAACGTTATACCATGTAACGTTTTACCATATAACGTAATACGTTATAACGTTATAACGTTATACCATATAACGTAATACGTTATAACTTTATACCATATAACGTAATATGTTATAACGTTATAACATATGACGTTATACGTTATAACGTTATAACATATGACGTTATACCATATCACGTAATACGCCATTGCGTTATACCATATAACATAATACGTTGTAACGTTATACCATATAACGTAATGCGTTATAACGTTATACCATATAACGTAATACAATATAACGTTATACCATATGACGTTGTACCATATACCGCAATACGTCATAACGTTATACCATATAACGTTATACCATATAACTTAATACCATATAACGTAATATGTTGTAACGTTATACCATATAACGTAATACGTTATAACGTTATACCATATAACGTAATACGTTATAACGTTATACCATATAACGTAAGATCATATAACGTAATATGTTATAACGTTATACCATATAACGTAATACGTTATAACGTTACACCATATAAAGTAATACGTTATAACGTTATACCATATAACGCTACACGTTTTAACGTAATACCATATAACGTAATACGTTATAACGTTATACCATATCACGCAATACGTTATAGTGTTATATCATATAACGCAATACATTATAACGTTATACCATATAACGTTATACCATATGACGTTATACCATATCACGTAATACGCTATAACGTTATACCATATAACGTAATACGTTATAACGTAATACCATATAACGTAACACGTTATAACGTTATACCATATGACGTTATACCATATAACGTAATACGTTATAACGTTATACCATATAACGTAATACGTTATAACGTTATACCATATATCGTAATACGTTATGACGTAATACCATATAACGTAATACGTTATAACGTTATTCCATATAACGTAATACGTTATAACGTTATAACATATAACGTAATACGTTATAACGTTATACCATATGACGTTATACCATATAACGTAATACGTTATAACATTATACCATATAACGTAATACGTTATAACGTTATACCATATATCGTAATACGTTATGACGTAATACCATATAACGTAATACGTTATAACGTTATACCATATAACGTAATACGTTATAACGTAATACCATATAACGTAATACGTTATAACGTAATACGTTATAACGTTATACCATATGACGTTATACCATATAACGTAATGCGTTATAACGTTATACCATATAAAGTAATACGTTATAACGTTATACCATATATCGTAATACGTTATGACGTAATACCATTTAACGTAATACGTTATAACGTTATTCCATATAACGTAATACGTTATAACGTTATACCATATAACGTAATACGTTATAACGTAATACGTTATAACGTTATACCATATATCGTAATACGTTATGACGTAATACCATATAACGTAATACGTTATAACGTAATACCATATAGCGTAACACGTTATAACGTTATACCATATTCCGTTATACCATATAACGTAATACGTTATAACGTTATACCATATAACGTAATACGATATAACGTTATACCATATATCGTAATACGTTATGACGTAATGCCATATAACGTAATACGTTATAACGTTATTCCATATAACGTAATACGTTATAACGTTATACCATATAACGTAATACGTTATAACGTAATACGTTATAACGTTATACCATATATCGTAATACGTTATGACGTAATACCATATAACGTAATACGTTATAACGTTATTCCATATAAGGTAATACATTATAACGTAATACCATATAACGTAAAACGTTATAACGTTATACCATATAACGTAATACGTTATAACGATGTACCATATAACGTAATACGTTATAACGTTATACCATATAACGTAATACGTTATAACGTTATACCATATAACGTAATACGTTATGACGTAATACCATATAACGTAATACGTTATAACGTTATTCCATATAACGTAATACGTTATAACGTAATACCATATAACGTAAAACGTTATAACGTTATACCATATAACGTAATACGTTATAACGATGTACCATATAACGTAATACGTTATAACGTTATACCATATAACGTAATACGTTATAACGATGTACCATATAACGTAATACGTTATAACGTTATACCATATAACGTAATACGTTATAACGTTATTCCATATAACGTAATACGTTATAACGTAATACCATATAACGTAAAACGTTCTAACGTTATACCATATAACGCAATACAATAAAACGTTGTACCATATGACGTTATACCATATACCGTAATATGTTATAACGTTATATCATATAAGGTATTACGTTATAAACTTATACCATATAACGTAATACGTTATAACGTTATACCATATGACGTTATACCATATAACGTAATACGTCATAACGTTATACCATGTAACGTTTTACCATATAACGTAATACGTTATAACGTTATAACGTTATACCATATAACGTAATACGTTATAACTTTATACCATATAACGTAATATGTTATAACGTTATAACATATGACGTTATACGTTATAACGTTATAACATATGACGTTATACCATATCACGTAATACGCCATTGCGTTATACCATATAACATAATACGTTGTAACGTTATACCATATAACGTAATGCGTTATAACGTTATACCATATAACGTAATACAATATAACGTTATACCATATGACGTTGTACCATATACCGCAATACGTCATAACGTTATACCATATAACGTTATACCATATAACTTAATACCATATAACGTAATATGTTGTAACGTTATACCATATAACGTAATACGTTATAACGTTATACCATATAACGTAATACGTTATAACGTTATACCATATAACGTAAGATCATATAACGTAATATGTTATAACGTTATACCATATAACGTAATACGTTATAACGTTACACCATATAAAGTAATACGTTATAACGTTATACCATATAACGCTACACGTTTTAACGTAATACCATATAACGTAATACGTTATAACGTTATACCATATCACGCAATACGTTATAGTGTTATATCATATAACGCAATACATTATAACGTTATACCATATAACGTTATACCATATGACGTTATACCATATCACGTAATACGCTATAACGTTATACCATATAACGTAATACGTTATAACGTAATACCATATAACGTAACACGTTATAACGTTATACCATATGACGTTATACCATATAACGTAATACGTTATAACGTTATACCATATAACGTAATACGTTATAACGTTATACCATATATCGTAATACGTTATGACGTAATACCATATAACGTAATACGTTATAACGTTATTCCATATAACGTAATACGTTATAACGTTATAACATATAACGTAATACGTTATAACGTTATACCATATGACGTTATACCATATAACGTAATACGTTATAACATTATACCATATAACGTAATACGTTATAACGTTATACCATATATCGTAATACGTTATGACGTAATACCATATAACGTAATACGTTATAACGTTATACCATATAACGTAATACGTTATAACGTAACACCATATAACGTAATACGTTATAACGTAATACGTTATAACGTTATACCATATGACGTTATACCATATAACGTAATGCGTTATAACGTTATACCATATAACGTAATACGTTATAACGTTATACCATATATCGTAATACGTTATGACGTAATACCATTTAACGTAATACGTTATAACGTTATTCCATATAACGTAATACGTTATAACGTTATACCATATAACGTAATACGTTATAACGTAATACGTTATAACGTTATACCATATATCGTAATACGTTATGACGTAATACCATATAACGTAATACGTTATAACGTAATACCATATAGCGTAACACGTTATAACGTTATACCTTATTCCGTTATACCATATAACGTAATACGTTATAACGTTATACCATATAACGTAATACGATATAACGTTATACCATATATCGTAATACGTTATGACGTAATGCCATATAACGTAATACGTTATAACGTTATTCCATATAACGTAATACGTTATAACGTTATACCATATAACGTAATACGTTATAACGTAATACGTTATAACGTTATACCATATATCGTAATACGTTATGACGTAATACCATATAACGTAATACGTTATAACGTTATTCCATATAAAGTAATACATTATAACGTAATACCATATAACGTAAAACGTTATAACGTTATACCATATAACGTAATACGTTATAACGATGTACCATATAACGTAATACGTTATAACGTTATACCATATAACGTAATACGTTATAACGTTATACCATATAACGTAATACGTTATGACGTAATACCATATAACGTAATACGTTATAACGTTATTCCATATAACGTAATACGTTATAACGTAATACCATATAACGTAAAACGTTATAACGTTATACCATATAACGTAATACGTTATAACGATGTACCATATAACGTAATACGTTATAACGTTATACCATATAACGTAATACGTTATAACGATGTACCATATAACGTAATACGTTATAACGTTATACCATATAACGTAATACGTTATAACGTTATTCCATATAACGTAATACGTTATAACGTAATACCATATAACGTAAAACGTTCTAACGTTATACCATATAACGCAATACAATAAAACGTTGTACCATATGACGTTATACCATATACCGTAATATGTTATAACGTTATATCATATAAGGTATTACGTTATAAACTTATACCATATAACGTAATACGTTATAACGTTATACCATATGACGTTATACCATATAACGTAATACGTCATAACGTTATACCATGTAACGTTTTACCATATAACGTAATACGTTATAACGTTATAACGTTATACCATATAACGTAATACGTTATAACTTTATACCATATAACGTCATATGGTATAACGTTATAACATATGACGTTATACGTTATAACGTTATAACATATGACGGTATACCATATCACGTAATACGCTATAGCGATATACCATATAACATAATACGTTATAACGTTATACCATATAAGGTAATGCGTTATAACGTTATACCATATAACGTAATACAATATAACGTTATACCATATGACGTTGTACCATATACCGCAATACGTCATAACGTTATACCATATAACGTTATACCATATAACTTAATACCATATAACGTAATATGTTGTAACGTTATGCCATATAACGTAATACGTTATAACGTTATACCATATAACGTGATACGTTATAACGTTATACCATTGAACGTAAGATCATATAACGTAATATGTTATAACGTTATACCATATAACGTACTACGTTATAACGTTACACCATATAACGTAATACGTTATAACGTTATACCATATAACGCTACACGTTTTAACGTAATACCATATAACGTAATACGTTATAACGATGTACCATATAACGTAATACGTTATGACGTAATACCATATAACGTAATACGTTATAACGTTGTACCATATAACGTAATACGTTATAACGTTGTACCATATAACGCAATACGTTATAACGTTATACCATATAACGTAATACGTTATAACGTTATACCATATAACGTAATACGTTATAACGTTGTACCATATAACGTAATACGTTTTAACGTTGTACCATATAACGCAATACGTTATAACGTTATACCATATAGCGTAATACATTATAAGGTTATAACATATGGCGTTATACCATATCACGTAATACGCTATAGCGTTATACCATGTGACGTTATACCATATCACGTAATACGCTATAGCGTTATACCATATAACATAATACGCTATAGCGATATACCATATAACATAATACGTTATAACGTTATACCATATAACGTAATACGTTATAACGTTATACCATATAACGTAATATGTTATAGCGTTATAACATATGACGTTATACGTTATAACGTTATAACATATGACGTTATACCATATCACGTAATACGCTATAGCGTTATACCATATAACATAATACGTTATAACGTTATACCATATAACGTAATGCGTTATAACGTTATACCATATAACGTAATACAATATAACGTTATACCATATGACGTTGTACCATATACCGCAATACGTCATAACGTTATACCATATAACGTTAGACCATATAACTTAATACCATATAACGTAATATGTTGTAACGTTATACCAGATAACGTAATACGTTATAACGTTATACCATATAACGTAATACGTTATAACGTTATACCATATAACGTAAGATCATATAACGTAGTATGTTATAACGTTATACCATATAACGTAATACGTTATAACGTTACACCATATAACGTAATACGTTATAACGTTATACCATATAACGCTACACGTTTTAACGTAATACCATATAACGTAATACGTTATAACGTTATACCATATCACGCAATACGTTATAGCGTTATACCATATAACGCAATACATTATAACGTTATACCATATAACGTAATACGTTATAACGTTATACCATATAACGCAATACGTTATAGTGTTATATCATATAACGCAATACAATATAACGTTATACCATATAACGTTATACCATATGACGTTATACCATATCACGTAATACGCTATAACGTTATACCATATAACGTAATACGTTATAACGTCATACCATATAACGTAACACGTTATAACGTTATACCATATGACGTTATACCATATAACGTAATACGTTATAACGTTATACCATATAACGTAATACGTTATAACGTTATACCATATATCGTAATACGTTATGACGTAATACCATATAACGTAATACGTTATAACGTTATTCCATATAACGTAATACGTTATAACGTTATACCATATAACGTAATGCGTTATAACGTAATACGTTATAACGTTATACCGTATATCGTAATACCTTATGACGTAATACCATATAACGTAATACGTTATAACGTAATACCATATAACGTAATACGTTATAACGTTATTCCATATAACGTAATACGTTATAACGTAATACCATATAACGTAAAACGTTATAACGTTATACCATATAACGTAATACGTTATAACGATGTACCATATAACGTAATACGTTATAACGTTATACCATATAACGTAATACGTTATAACGTTATACCATATAACGTAATACGTTATAACGTTATACCATATAACGTAATACGTTATAACGTTATACCATATATCGTAATACGTTATGACGTAATACCATATAACGTAATACGTTATGACGTAATACCATATAACGTAATACGTTATAACGTTATTCCATATAACGTAATACGTTATAACGTTATACCATATAACGTAATGCGTTATAACGTAATACGTTATAACGTTATACCGTATATCGTAATACGTTATGACGTAATACCATATAACGTAATACGTTATAACGTAATACCATATAACGTAATACGTTATAACGTTATTCCATATAACGTAATACGTTATAACGTAATACCATATAACGTAATACGTTATAACGTTATACCATATAACGTAATACGTTATAACGTAATACCATATAACGTAAAACGTTATAACGTTATACCATATAACGTAATACGTTATAACGATGTACCATATAACGTAATACGTTATAACGTTATACCATATAACGTAATACGTTATAACGTTATACCATATAACGTAATACGTTATAACGTTATTCCATATAACGTAATACGTTATAACGTAATACCATATAACGTAAAACGTTATAACGTTATACCATATAACGTAATACGTTATAACGATGTACCATATAACGTAATACGTTATAACGTTATACCATATAACGTAATACGTTATAACGTTATACCATATATCGTAATACGTTATGACGTAATACCATATAACGTAATACGTTATAACGTTATTCCATATAACGTAATACGTTATAACGTTATACCATATAACGTAATGCGTTATAACGTAATACGTTATAACGTTATACCGTATATCGTAATACGTTATGACGTAATACCATATAACGTAATACGTTATAACGTAATACCATATAACGTAACACGTTATAACGTTATACCATATAACGTAATACGTTATAACGTTATACCATATAACGTAATACGTTATAACGTTATACCATATATCGTAATACGTTATGACGTAATGCCATATAACGTAATACGTTATAACGTTATTCCATATAACGTAATACGTTATAACGTTATACCATATAACGTAATACGTTATAACGTAATACGTTATAACGTTATACCATATATCGTAATACGTTATGACGTAATACCATATAACGTAATACGTTATAACGTTATTCCATAGAACGTAATACGTTATAACGTAATACCATATAACGTAAAACGTTATAACGTTATACCATATAACGTAATACGTTATAACGATGTACCATATAACGTAATACGTTATAACGTTATACCATATAACGTAATACGTTATAACGTTATACCATATAACGTAATACGTTATAACGTTATACCATATAACGTAATACGTTATAACGTTATACCATATATCGTAATACGTTATGACGTAATACCATATAACGTAATACGTTATAACGTTATTCCATATAACGTAATACGTTATAACGATATACCATATAACGTAATACGTTATAACGTAATACGTTATAACGTTATACCATATATCGTAATACGTTATGACGTAATACCATATAACGTAATACGTTATAACGTTATTCTATATAACGTAATACGTTATAACGTAATACCATATAACGGAAAACGTTATAACGTTATACCATATAACGTAATACGTTATAACGATGTACCATATAACGTAATACGTTATAACGTTATACCATATAACGTAATACGTTATAACGTTATTCCATATAACGTAATACGTTATAACGTAATACCATATAACGTAAAACGTTATAACGTTATACCATATAACGTAATACGTTATAACGATGTACCATATAACGTAATACGTTATGACGTAATACCATATAACGTAATACGTTATGACGTTATTCCATATAACGTAATACGTTATAACGTAATACCATATAACGTAATACGCTATAACGTTATTCTATATAACGTAATACGTTATAACGTAATTCCGTATAACGTAATACGTTATAACGTTGTACCATATAACTTAATACGTTATAACGTTGTACCATATAACGCAATACGTTATAACGTTATACCATATAACGTAATACGTTATAACGTAATACCATATAACGCAATACGCTATTACGTTATACCATATGACGTTATACCATATCACGTAATACGCTATAGCGTTATACCATATAACATAATACGTTATAACGTTATACCATATAACGTAATACGTTATAACGTTATACCATATAACGTAATACGTTATAACGTAATACCATATAACGTAATACGTTATAACGTTATACCATATGACGTTGTACCATATACCGCAATACGTCATAACTTTATACCATATAACGTTATACCATATAACGTTTTGCTATATAACGTAATACGTTATAACGTTATACCATATAACGTAAGATCATATAACGTAATATGTTATAACGTTATACCATATAACGTAATACGTTATAACGTTACACCATATAACGTAATACGTTATAACGTTATACCATATAACGTAATACGTTATAACGTTGTACCATATAACGTAATACGTTATAACGTTGTACCATACAACGCAATACGTTATAACGTTATACCATATAGCGTAATACATTATAACGTTATAACATATGGCGTTATACCATATCACGTAATACGCTATAGCGTTATACCATATAACATAATACGTTATAACGTTATACCATATAACGTAATGCGTTATAACGTTATACCATATAACGTAATACAATATAACGTTATACCATATAACTTAATACCGTATAACGTAATATGTTGTAACGTTATACCATATAACGTAATACGTTATAACGTTATACCATATAACGTAATACGTTATAACGTTATACCATATAACGTAATACGTTATAACGTTATACCATATAACTTAATACCGTATAACGTAATATGTTGTAACGTTATACCATATAACGTAATACGTTATAACGTTATACCATATAACGTAATACGTTATAACGTTATACCATATAACGTAAGATCATATAACGTAATATGTTATAGTGTTATACCATATAACGCAATACGTTATAACGTTATACCATATAACGTAATACGTTATAACGTTATACCATATAACGTTATACCATATGACGTTATACCATATCACGTAATACGCTATAGCGATATACCACATAACATAATACGTTATAACGTTATACCATATAACGTAATACGTTATAACGTTATACCATATAACGTAATATGTTATAGCGTTATAACATATGACGTTATACGTTATAACGTTATAACATATGACGTTATACCATATCACGTAATACGCTATAGCGTTATACCATATAACATAATACGTTATAACGTTATACCATATAACGTAATGCGTTATAACGTTATACCATATAACGTAATACAATATAACGTTATACCATATGACGTTGTACCATATACCGCAATACGTCATAACGTTATACCATATAACGTTATACCATATAACTTAATACCATATAACGTAATATGTTGTAACGATATACCAGATAACGTAATACGTTATAACGTTATACCATATAACGTAATACGTTATAACGTTATACCATATAACGTAAGATCATATAACGTAGTATGTTATAACGTTATACCATATAACGTAATACGTTATAACGTTACACCATATAACGTAATACGTTATAACGTTATACCATATAACGCTACACGTTTTAACGTAATACCATACAACGTAATACGTTATAACGTTATACCATATCACGCAATACGTTATAGCGTTATACCATATAACGCAATACATTATAACGTTATACCATATAACGTAATACGTTATAACGTTATACCATATAACGCAATACGTTATAGTGTTATATCATATAACGCAATACAATATAACGTTATACCATATAACGTTATACCATATGACGTTATACCATATCACGTAATACGCTATAACGTTATACCATATAACGTAATACGTTATAACGTAATACCATATAACGTAACACGTTATAACGTTATAACATATGACGTTATACCATATAACGTAATACGTTATAACGTTATACCATATAACGTAATACGTTATAACGTTATACCATATATCGTAATACGTTATGACGTAATACCATATAACGTAATACGTTATAACGTTATTCCATATAACGTAATACGTTATAACGTTATACCATATAACGTAATACGTTATAACGTAATACGTTATAACGTTATACCGTATATCGTAATACGTTATGACGTAATACCATATAACGTAATACGTTATAACGTAATACCATATAACGTAACACGTTATAACGTTATACCATATGACGTTATACTATATAACGTAATACGTTATAACGTTATACCATATAACGTAATACGTTATAACGTTATACCATATATCGTAATACGTTATGACGTAATGCCATATAACGTAATACGTTATAACGTTATTCCATATAACGTAATACGTTATAACGTTATACCATATAACGTAATACGTTATAACGTAATACGTTATAACGTTATACCATATATCGTAATACGTTATGACGTAATACCATATAACGTAATACGTTATAACGTTATTCCATATAACGTAATACGTTATAACGTAATACCATATAACGTAAAACGTTATAACGTTATACCATATAACGTAATACGTTATAACGATGTACCATATAACGTAATACGTTATAACGTTATACCATATAACGTAATACGTTATAACGTAATACCATATAACGGAAAACGTTATAACGTTATACCATATAACGTAATACGTTATAACGATGTACCATATAACGTAATACGTTATAACGTTATACCATATAACGTAATACGTTATAACGTTATTCCATATAACGTAATACGTTATAACGTAATACCATACAACGTAAAACGTTATAACGTTATACCATATAACGTAATACGTTATAACGATGTACCATATAACGTAATACGTTATAACGTTATACCATATAACGTAATACGTTATAACGTAATACGTTATAACGTTATACCGTATATCGTAATACGTTATGACGTAATACCATATAACGTAATACGTTATAACGTAATACCATATAACGTAACACGTTATAACGTTATACCATATGACGTTATACTATATAACGTAATACGTTATAACGTTATACCATATAACGTAATACGTTATAACGTTATACCATATATCGTAATACGTTATGACGTAATGCCATATAACGTAATACGTTATAACGTTATTCCATATAACGTAATACGTTATAACGTTATACCATATAACGTAATACGTTATAACGTAATACGTTATAACGTTATACCATATATCGTAATACGTTATGACGTAATACCATATAACGTAATACGTTATAACGTTATTCCATATAACGTAATACGTTATAACGTAATACCATATAACGTAAAACGTTATAACGTTATACCATATAACGTAATACGTTATAACGATGTACCATATAACGTAATACGTTATAACGTTATACCATATAACGTAATACGTTATAACGTAATACCATATAACGGAAAACGTTATAACGTTATACCATATAACGTAATACGTTATAACGATGTACCATATAACGTAATACGTTATAACGTTATACCATATAACGTAATACGTTATAACGTTATTCCATATAACGTAATACGTTATAACGTAATACCATACAACGTAAAACGTTATAACGTTATACCATATAACGTAATACGTTATAACGATGTACCATATAACGTAATACGTTATGACGTAATACCATATAACGTAATACATTATGACGTTATTCCATATAACGTAATACGTTATAACGTAATACCATATAACGTAATACGTTATAACGTTATTCTATATAACGTAATACGTTATAACGTAATTCCATATAACGTAATACGTTATAACGTTGTACCATATAACTTAATACGTTATAACGTTGTACCATATAACGTAATGCGTTATAACGTTATACCATATAACGAAATACAATATAACGTTATACCATATGACGTTGTACCATATACCGCAATACGTCATAACGTTATACCATATAACGTTATACCATATAACGTAATATGTTGTAACGTTATACCAGATAACGTAATACGTTATAACGTTATACCATATAACGTAATACGTTATAGCGTTATACCATATAACGTAAGATCATATAACGTAGTATGTTATAACGTTATACCATATAACGTAATACGTTATAACGTTACACCATATAACGTAATACGTTATAACGTTATACCATATAACGCTACACGTTTTAACGTAATACCATATAACGTAATACGTTATAACGTTATACCATATCACGCAATACGTTATAGCGTTATACCATATAACGCAATACATTATAACGTTATACCATATAACGTAATACGTTATAACGTTATACCATATAACGCAATACGTTATAGTGTTATATCATATAACGCAATACAATATAACGTTATACCATATAACGTTATACCATATGACGTTATACCATATCACGTAATACGCTATAACGTTATACCATATAACGTAATACGTTATAACGTTATACCATATAACGTAACACGTTATAACGTTATACCATATGACGTTATACCATATCACGTAATACGCTATAGCGTTATACCATATAACATAATACGTTATAACGTTATACCATATAACGTAATGCGTTATAACGTTATACCATATAACGTAATACAATATAACGTTATACCATATAACTTAATACCGTATAACGTAATATGTTGTAACGTTATACGATATAACGTAATACGTTATAACGTTATACCATATAACGTAATACGTTATAACGTTATACCATATAACGTAATACGTTATAACGTTATACCATATAACTTAATACCGTATAACGTAGTATGTTGTAACGTTATACCATATAACGTAATACGTTATAACGATGTACCATATAACGTAATACGTTATAACGTTATACCATATAACGTAATACGTTATAACGTTATTCCATATAACGTAATACGTTATAACGTAATACCATACAACGTAAAACGTTATAACGTTATACCATATAACGTAATACGTTATAACGATGTACCATATAACGTAATACGTTATGACGTAATACCATATAACGTAATACATTATGACGTTATTCCATATAACGTAATACGTTATAACGTAATACCATATAACGTAATACGTTATAACGTTATTCTATATAACGTAATACGTTATAACGTAATTCCATATAACGTAATACGTTATAACGTTGTACCATATAACTTAATACGTTATAACGTTGTACCATATAACGTAATGCGTTATAACGTTATACCATATAACGAAATACAATATAACGTTATACCATATGACGTTGTACCATATACCGCAATACGTCATAACGTTATACCATATAACGTTATACCATATAACGTAATATGTTGTAACGTTATACCAGATAACGTAATACGTTATAACGTTATACCATATAACGTAATACGTTATAGCGTTATACCATATAACGTAAGATCATATAACGTAGTATGTTATAACGTTATACCATATAACGTAATACGTTATAACGTTACACCATATAACGTAATACGTTATAACGTTATACCATATAACGCTACACGTTTTAACGTAATACCATATAACGTAATACGTTATAACGTTATACCATATCACGCAATACGTTATAGCGTTATACCATATAACGCAATACATTATAACGTTATACCATATAACGTAATACGTTATAACGTTATACCATATAACGCAATACGTTATAGTGTTATATCATATAACGCAATACAATATAACGTTATACCATATAACGTTATACCATATGACGTTATACCATATCACGTAATACGCTATAACGTTATACCATATAACGTAATACGTTATAACGTTATACCATATAACGTAACACGTTATAACGTTATACCATATGACGTTATACCATATCACGTAATACGCTATAGCGTTATACCATATAACATAATACGTTATAACGTTATACCATATAACGTAATGCGTTATAACGTTATACCATATAACGTAATACAATATAACGTTATACCATATAACTTAATACCGTATAACGTAATATGTTGTAACGTTATACGATATAACGTAATACGTTATAACGTTATACCATATAACGTAATACGTTATAACGTTATACCATATAACGTAATACGTTATAACGTTATACCATATAACTTAATACCGTATAACGTAGTATGTTGTAACGTTATACCATATAACGTAATACGTTATAACGTTATACCATATAACGTAATACGTTATAACGTTATACCATATAACGTAAGATCATATAACGTAATATGTTATAGTGTTATACCATATAACGCAATACGTTATAACGTTATACCATATAACGTAATACGTTATAACGTTATACCATATAACGTTATACCATATGACGTTATACCATATCACGTAATACGCTATAGCGATATACCATATAACATAATACGTTATAACGTTATACCATATAACGTAATACGTTATAACGTTATACCATATAACGTAATATGTTATAGCGTTATAACATATGACGTTATACGTTATAACGTTATAACATATGACGTTATACCATATCACGTAATACGCTATAGCGTTATACCATATAACATAATACGTTATAACGTTATACCATATAACGTAATGCGTTATAACGTTATACCATATAACGTAATACAATATAACGTTATACCATATGACGTTGTACCATATACCGCAATACGTCATAACGTTATATCATATAACGTTATACCATATAACTTAATACCATATAACGTAATATGTTGTAACGTTATTCCATATAACGTAATACATTATAACGTTATACCATATAACGTAATACGTTATAACGTAATACGTTATAACGTTATACCGTATATCGTAATACGTTATGACGTAATACCATATAACGTAATACGTTATAACGTAATACCATATAACGTAACACGTTATAACGTTATACCATATGACGTTATACCATATAACGTAATACGTTATAACGTTATACCATATAACGTAATACGTTATAACGTTATACCATATATCGTAATACGTTATGACGTAATGCCATATAACGTAATACGTTATAACGTTATTCCATATAACGTAATACGTTATAACGTTATACCATATAACGTAATACGTTATAACGTAATACGTTATAACGTTATACCATATATCGTAATACGTTATGACGTAATACCATATAACGTAATACGTTATAACGTTATTCCATATAACGTAATATGTTATAACGTAATACCATATAACGTAAAACGTTATAACGTTATACCATATAACGTAATACGTTATAACGATGTACCATATAACGTAATACGTTATAACGTTATACCATATAACGTAATACGTTATAACGTTATACCATATAACGTTATACCATATGACGTTATACCGTATCACGTAATACGCTATAGCGATATACCACATAACATAATACGTTATAACGTTATACCATATAACGTAATACGTTATAACGTTATTCCATATAACGTAATACGTTATAACGTAATACCATATAACGTAAAACGTTATAACGTTATACCATATAACGTAATACGTTATAACGATGTACCATATAACGTAATACGTTATGACGTAATACCATATAACGTAATACGTTATGACGTTATACCATATAACGTAATACGTTATAACGTAATACCATATAACGTAATACGCTATAACGTTATTCTATATAACGTAATACGTTATAACGTAATTCCGTATAACGTAATACGTTATAACGTTGTACCATATAACTTAATACGTTATAACGTTGTACCATATAACGCAATACGTTATAACGTTATACCATATAACGTAATACGTTATAACGTAATACCATATAACGCAATACGCTATTACGTTATACCATATGACGTTATACCATATCACGTAATACGCTATAGCGTTATACCATATAACATAATACGTTATAACGTTATACCATATAACGTAATACGTTATAACGTTATACCATATAACGTAATACGTTATAACGTAATACCATATAACGTAATACGTTATAACGTTATACCATATGACGTTGTACCATATACCGCAATACGTCATAACTTTATACCATATAACGTTATACCATATAACGTTTTACTATATAACGTAATAAGTTATAACGTTATAACGTTATACCATATAACGTAATACGTTATAACGTTATACCATATAACTTAATACCGTATAACGTAATATGTTGTAAAGTTATACCATATAACGTAATACGTTATAACGTTATACCATATAACGTAATACGTTATAACGTTATACCATATAACGTAAGATCATATAACGTAATATGTTATAACGTTATACCATATAACGTAATACGTTATAACGTTACACCATATAACGTAATACGTTATAACGTTATACCATATAACGTAATACGTTATAACGTTGTACCATATAACGTAATACGTTATAACGTTGTACCATACAACGCAATACGTTATAACGTTATACCATATAGCGTAATACATTATAACGTTATAACATATGGCGTTATACCATATCACGTAATACGCTATAGCGTTATACCATATAACATAATACGTTATAACGTTATACCATATAACGTAATGCGTTATAACGTTATACCATATAACGTAATACAATATAACGTTATACCATATAACTTAATACCGTATAACGTAATAT
Source organism: Bombus vancouverensis nearcticus (assembly GCF_051014615.1). Lineage (NCBI taxonomy): Eukaryota > Metazoa > Arthropoda > Insecta > Hymenoptera > Apidae > Bombus > Bombus vancouverensis. The sequence goes on from NC_134911.1 coordinate 8,742,212, forward strand.
GTTGTAACGTTATACCATATAACGTAATACGTTATAACGTTATACCATATAACGTAATACGTTATAACGTTATACCATATAACGTAATACGTTATAACGTTATACCATATAACTTAATACCGTATAACGTAATATGTTGTAACGTTATACCATATAACGTAATACGTTATAACGTTATACCATATAACGTAATACGTTATAACGTTATACCATATAACGTAAGATCATATAACGTAATATGTTATAGTGTTATACCATATAACGCAATACGTTATAACGTTATACCATATAACGTAATACGTTATAACGTTATACCATATAACGTTATACCATATGACGTTATACCATATCACGTAATACGCTATAGCGATATACCACATAACATAATACGTTATAACGTTATACCATATAACGTAATACGTTATAACGTTATACCATATAACGTAATATGTTATAGCGTTATAACATATGACGTTATACGTTATAACGTTATAACATATGACGTTATACCATATCACGTAATACGCTATAGCGTTATACCATATAACATAATACGTTATAACGTTATACCATATAACGTAATGCGTTATAACGTTATACCATATAACGTAATACAATATAACGTTATACCATATGACGTTGTACCATATACCGCAATACGTCATAACGTTATACCATATAACGTTATACCATATAACTTAATACCATATAACGTAATATGTTGTAACGATATACCAGATAACGTAATACGTTATAACGTTATACCATATAACGTAATACGTTATAACGTTATACCATATAACGTAAGATCATATAACGTAGTATGTTATAACGTTATACCATATAACGTAATACGTTATAACGTTACACCATATAACGTAATACGTTATAACGTTATACCATATAACGCTACACGTTTTAACGTAATACCATACAACGTAATACGTTATAACGTTATACCATATCACGCAATACGTTATAGCGTTATACCATATAACGCAATACATTATAACGTTATACCATATAACGTAATACGTTATAACGTTATACCATATAACGCAATACGTTATAGTGTTATATCATATAACGCAATACAATATAACGTTATACCATATAACGTTATACCATATGACGTTATACCATATCACGTAATACGCTATAACGTTATACCATATAACGTAATACGTTATAACGTAATACCATATAACGTAACACGTTATAACGTTATAACATATGACGTTATACCATATAACGTAATACGTTATAACGTTATACCATATAACGTAATACGTTATAACGTTATACCATATATCGTAATACGTTATGACGTAATACCATATAACGTAATACGTTATAACGTTATTCCATATAACGTAATACGTTATAACGTTATACCATATAACGTAATACGTTATAACGTAATACGTTATAACGTTATACCGTATATCGTAATACGTTATGACGTAATACCATATAACGTAATACGTTATAACGTAATACCATATAACGTAACACGTTATAACGTTATACCATATGACGTTATACTATATAACGTAATACGTTATAACGTTATACCGTATAACGTAATACGTTATAACGTTATACCATATATCGTAATACGTTATGACGTAATGCCATATAACGTAATACGTTATAACGTTATTCCATATAACGTAATACGTTATAACGTTATACCATATAACGTAATACGTTATAACGTAATACGTTATAACGTTATACCATATATCGTAATACGTTATGACGTAATACCATATAACGTAATACGTTATAACGTTATTCCATATAACGTAATACGTTATAACGTAATACCATATAACGTAAAACGTTATAACGTTATACCATATAACGTAATACGTTATAACGATGTACCATATAACGTAATACGTTATAACGTTATACCATATAACGTAATACGTTATAACGTAATACCATATAACGGAAAACGTTATAACGTTATACCATATAACGTAATACGTTATAACGATGTACCATATAACGTAATACGTTATAACGTTATACCATATAACGTAATACGTTATAACGTTATTCCATATAACGTAATACGTTATAACGTAATACCATACAACGTAAAACGTTATAACGTTATACCATATAACGTAATACGTTATAACGATGTACCATATAACGTAATACGTTATAACGTTATACCATATAACGTAATACGTTATAACGTAATACGTTATAACGTTATACCGTATATCGTAATACGTTATGACGTAATACCATATAACGTAATACGTTATAACGTAATACCATATAACGTAACACGTTATAACGTTATACCATATGACGTTATACTATATAACGTAATACGTTATAACGTTATACCATATAACGTAATACGTTATAACGTTATACCATATATCGTAATACGTTATGACGTAATGCCATATAACGTAATACGTTATAACGTTATTCCATATAACGTAATACGTTATAACGTTATACCATATAACGTAATACGTTATAACGTAATACGTTATAACGTTATACCATATATCGTAATACGTTATGACGTAATACCATATAACGTAATACGTTATAACGTTATTCCATATAACGTAATACGTTATAACGTAATACCATATAACGTAAAACGTTATAACGTTATACCATATAACGTAATACGTTATAACGATGTACCATATAACGTAATACGTTATAACGTTATACCATATAACGTAATACGTTATAACGTAATACCATATAACGGAAAACGTTATAACGTTATACCATATAACGTAATACGTTATAACGATGTACCATATAACGTAATACGTTATAACGTTATACCATATAACGTAATACGTTATAACGTTATTCCATATAACGTAATACGTTATAACGTAATACCATACAACGTAAAACGTTATAACGTTATACCATATAACGTAATACGTTATAACGATGTACCATATAACGTAATACGTTATGACGTAATACCATATAACGTAATACATTATGACGTTATTCCATATAACGTAATACGTTATAACGTAATACCATATAACGTAATACGTTATAACGTTATTCTATATAACGTAATACGTTATAACGTAATTCCATATAACGTAATACGTTATAACGTTGTACCATATAACTTAATACGTTATAACGTTATACCATATAACGCAATACGTTATAGTGTTATATCATATAACGCAATACAATATAACGTTATACCATATAACGTAATACGTTATAACGTTATACCATATAACTTAATACCGTATAACGTAGTATGTTGTAACGTTATACCATATAACGTAATACGTTATAACGTTATACCATATAACGTAATACGTTATAACGTTATACCATATAACGTAAGATCATATAACGTAATATGTTATAGTGTTATACCATATAACGCAATACGTTATAACGTTATACCATATAACGTAATACGTTATAACGTTATACCATATAACGTTATACCATATGACGTTATACCATATCACGTAATACGCTATAGCGATATACCATATAACATAATACGTTATAACGTTATACCATATAACGTAATACGTTATAACGTTATACCATATAACGTAATACGTTATAACGTTATACCATATAACGCAATACGTTATAGTGTTATATCATATAACGCAATACAATATAACGTTATACCATATAACGTTATACCATATGACGTTATACCATATCACGTAATACGCTATAACGTTATACCATATAACGTAATACGTTATAACGTTATACCATATGACGTTGTACCATATACCGCAATACGTCATAACGTTATACCATATAACGTTATACCATATAACGTAATATGTTGTAACGTTATACCAGATAACGTAATACGTTATAACGTTATACCATATAACGTAATACGTTATAGCGTTATACCATATAACGTAAGATCATATAACGTAGTATGTTATAACGTTATACCATATAACGTAATACGTTATAACGTTACACCATATAACGTAATACGTTATAACGTTATACCATATAACGCTACACGTTTTAACGTAATACCATATAACGTAATACGTTATAACGTTATACCATATCACGCAATACGTTATAGCGTTATACCATATAACGCAATACATTATAACGTTATACCATATAACGTAATACGTTATAACGTTATACCATATAACGCAATACGTTATAGTGTTATATCATATAACGCAATACAATATAACGTTATACCATATAACGTTATACCATATGACGTTATACCATATCACGTAATACGCTATAACGTTATACCATATAACGTAATACGTTATAACGTTATACCATATAACGTAACACGTTATAACGTTATACCATATGACGTTATACCATATCACGTAATACGCTATAGCGTTATACCATATAACATAATACGTTATAACGTTATACCATATAACGTAATGCGTTATAACGTTATACCATATAACGTAATACAATATAACGTTATACCATATAACTTAATACCGTATAACGTAATATGTTGTAACGTTATACGATATAACGTAATACGTTATAACGTTATACCATATAACGTAATACGTTATAACGTTATACCATATAACGTAATACGTTATAACGTTATACCATATAACTTAATACCGTATAACGTAGTATGTTGTAACGTTATACCATATAACGTAATACGTTATAACGTTATACCATATAACGTAATACGTTATAACGTTATACCATATAACGTAAGATCATATAACGTAATATGTTATAGTGTTATACCATATAACGCAATACGTTATAACGTTATACCATATAACGTAATACGTTATAACGTTATACCATATAACGTTATACCATATGACGTTATACCATATCACGTAATACGCTATAGCGATATACCATATAACATAATACGTTATAACGTTATACCATATAACGTAATACGTTATAACGTTATACCATATAACGTAATATGTTATAGCGTTATAACATATGACGTTATACGTTATAACGTTATAACATATGACGTTATACCATATCACGTAATACGCTATAGCGTTATACCATATAACATAATACGTTATAACGTTATACCATATAACGTAATGCGTTATAACGTTATACCATATAACGTAATACAATATAACGTTATACCATATGACGTTGTACCATATACCGCAATACGTCATAACGTTATATCATATAACGTTATACCATATAACTTAATACCATATAACGTAATATGTTGTAACGTTATTCCATATAACGTAATACATTATAACGTTATACCATATAACGTAATACGTTATAACGTAATACGTTATAACGTTATACCGTATATCGTAATACGTTATGACGTAATACCATATAACGTAATACGTTATAACGTAATACCATATAACGTAACACGTTATAACGTTATACCATATGACGTTATACCATATAACGTAATACGTTATAACGTTATACCATATAACGTAATACGTTATAACGTTATACCATATATCGTAATACGTTATGACGCAATGCCATATAACGTAATACGTTATAACGTTATTCCATATAACGTAATACGTTATAACGTTATACCATATAACGTAATACGTTATAACGTAATACGTTATAACGTTATACCATATATCGTAATACGTTATGACGTAATACCATATAACGTAATACGTTATAACGTTATTCCATATAACGTAATATGTTATAACGTAATACCATATAACGTAAAACGTTATAACGTTATACCATATAACGTAATACGTTATAACGATGTACCATATAACGTAATACGTTATAACGTTATACCATATAACGTAATACGTTATAACGTTATACCATATAACGTAATACGTTATAACGTTATACCATATAACGTAATACGTTATAACGTTATACCATATATCGTAATACGTTATGACGTAATACCATATAACGTAATACGTTATAACGTTATTCCATATAACGTAATACGTTATAACGATATACCATATAACGTAATACGTTATAACGTAATACGTTATAACGTTATACCATATATCGTAATACGTTATGACGTAATACCATATAACGTAATACGTTATAACGTTATTCTATATAACGTAATACGTTATAACGTAATACCATATAACGGAAAACGTTATAACGTTATACCATATAACGTAATACGTTATAACGATGTACCATATAACGTAATACGTTATAACGTTATACCATATAACGTAATACGTTATAACGTTATTCCATATAACGTAATACGTTATAACGTAATACCATATAACGTAAAACGTTATAACGTTATACCATATAACGTAATACGTTATAACGTTACACCATATAACGTAATACGTTATAACGTTATACCATATATCGTAATACGTTATGACGTAATACCATATAACGTAATACGTTATAACGTTATTCCATATAACGTAATACGTTATAACGTTATAACATATAACGTAATACGTTATAACGTTATACCATATGACGTTATACCATATAACGTAATACGTTATAACATTATACCATATAACGTAATACGTTATAACGTTATACCATATATCGTAATACGTTATGACGTAATACCATATAACGTAATACGTTATAACGTTATACCATATAACGTAATACGTTATAACGTAACACCATATAACGTAATACGTTATAACGTAATACGTTATAACGTTATACCATATGACGTTATACCATATAACGTAATGCGTTATAACGTTATACCATATAACGTAATACGTTATAACGTTATACCATATATCGTAATACGTTATGACGTAATACCATTTAACGTAATACGTTATAACGTTATTCCATATAACGTAATACGTTATAACGTTATACCATATAACGTAATACGTTATAACGTAACACGTTATAACGTTATACCATATATCGTAATACGTTATGACGTAATACCATATAACGTAATACGTTATAACGTAATACCATATAGCGTAACACGTTATAACGTTATACCATATTCCGTTATACCATATAACGTAATACGTTATAACGTTATACCATATAACGTAATACGATATAACGTTATACCATATATCGTAATACGTTATGACGTAATGCCATATAACGTAATACGTTATAACGTTATTCCATATAACGTAATACGTTATAACGTTATACCATATAACGTAATACGTTATAACGTAATACGTTATAACGTTATACCATATATCGTAATACGTTATGACGTAATACCATATAACGTAATACGTTATAACGTTATTCCATATAACGTAATACATTATAACGTAATACCATATAACGTAAAACGTTATAACGTTATACCATATAACGTAATACGTTATAACGATGTACCATATAACGTAATACGTTATAACGTTATACCATATAACGTAATACGTTATAACGTTATACCATATAACGTAATACGTTATGACGTAATACCATATAACGTAATACGTTATAACGTTATTCCATATAACGTAATACGTTATAACGTAATACCATATAACGTAAAACGTTATAACGTTATACCATATAACGTAATACGTTATAACGATGTACCATATAACGTAATACGTTATAACGTTATACCATATAACGTAATACGTTATAACGATGTACCATATAACGTAATACGTTATAACGTTATACCATATAACGTAATACGTTATAACGTTATTCCATATAACGTAATACGTTATAACGTAATACCATATAACGTAAAACGTTCTAACGTTATACCATATAACGCAATACAATAAAACGTTGTACCATATGACGTTATACCATATACCGTAATATGTTATAACGTTATATCATATAAGGTATTACGTTATAAACTTATACCATATAACGTAATACGTTATAACGTTATACCATATGACGTTATACCATATAACGTAATACGTCATAACGTTATACCATGTAACGTTTTACCATATAACGTAATACGTTATAACGTTATAACGTTATACCATATAACGTAATACGTTATAACTTTATACCATATAACGTCATATGGTATAACGTTATAACATATGACGTTATACGTTATAACGTTATAACATATGACGGTATACCATATCACGTAATACGCTATAGCGATATACCATATAACATAATACGTTATAACGTTATACCATATAAGGTAATGCGTTATAACGTTATACCATATAACGTAATACAATATAACGTTATACCATATGACGTTGTACCATATACCGCAATACGTCATAACGTTATACCATATAACGTTATACCATATAACTTAATACCATATAACGTAATATGTTGTAACGTTATGCCATATAACGTAATACGTTATAACGTTATACCATATAACGTGATACGTTATAACGTTATACCATTGAACGTAAGATCATATAACGTAATATGTTATAACGTTATACCATATAACGTACTACGTTATAACGTTACACCATATAACGTAATACGTTATAACGTTATACCATATAACGCTACACGTTTTAACGTAATACCATATAACGTAATACGTTATAACGATGTACCATATAACGTAATACGTTATGACGTAATACCATATAACGTAATACGTTATAACGTTGTACCATATAACGTAATACGTTATAACGTTGTACCATATAACGCAATACGTTATAACGTTATACCATATAACGTAATACGTTATAACGTTATACCACATAACGTAATACGTTATAACGTTGTACCATATAACGTAATACGTTTTAACGTTGTACCATATAACGCAATACGTTATAACGTTATACCATATAGCGTAATACATTATAAGGTTATAACATATGGCGTTATACCATATCACGTAATACGCTATAGCGTTATACCATGTGACGTTATACCATATCACGTAATACGCTATAGCGTTATACCATATAACATAATACGCTATAGCGATATACCATATAACATAATACGTTATAACGTTATACCATATAACGTAATACGTTATAACGTTATACCATATAACGTAATATGTTATAGCGTTATAACATATGACGTTATACGTTATAACGTTATAACATATGACGTTATACCATATCACGTAATACGCTATAGCGTTATACCATATAACATAATACGTTATAACGTTATACCATATAACGTAATGCGTTATAACGTTATACCATATAACGTAATACAATATAACGTTATACCATATGACGTTGTACCATATACCGCAATACGTCATAACGTTATACCATATAACGTTAGACCATATAACTTAATACCATATAACGTAATATGTTGTAACGTTATACCAGATAACGTAATACGTTATAACGTTATACCATATAACGTAATACGTTATAACGTTATACCATATAACGTAAGATCATATAACGTAGTATGTTATAACGTTATACCATATAACGTAATACGTTATAACGTTACACCATATAACGTAATACGTTATAACGTTATACCATATAACGCTACACGTTTTAACGTAATACCATATAACGTAATACGTTATAACGTTATACCATATCACGCAATACGTTATAGCGTTATACCATATAACGCAATACATTATAACGTTATACCATATAACGTAATACGTTATAACGTTATACCATATAACGCAATACGTTATAGTGTTATATCATATAACGCAATACAATATAACGTTATACCATATAACGTTATACCATATGACGTTATACCATATCACGTAATACGCTATAACGTTATACCATATAACGTAATACGTTATAACGTCATACCATATAACGTAACACGTTATAACGTTATACCATATGACGTTATACCATATAACGTAATACGTTATAACGTTATACCATATAACGTAATACGTTATAACGTTATACCATATATCGTAATACGTTATGACGTAATACCATATAACGTAATACGTTATAACGTTATTCCATATAACGTAATACGTTATAACGTTATACCATATAACGTAATGCGTTATAACGTAATACGTTATAACGTTATACCGTATATCGTAATACCTTATGACGTAATACCATATAACGTAATACGTTATAACGTAATACCATATAACGTAATACGTTATAACGTTATTCCATATAACGTAATACGTTATAACGTAATACCATATAACGTAAAACGTTATAACGTTATACCATATAACGTAATACGTTATAACGATGTACCATATAACGTAATACGTTATAACGTTATACCATATAACGTAATACGTTATAACGTTATACCATATAACGTAATACGTTATAACGTTATACCATATAACGTAATACGTTATAACGTTATACCATATATCGTAATACGTTATGACGTAATACCATATAACGTAATACGTTATGACGTAATACCATATAACGTAATACGTTATAACGTTATTCCATATAACGTAATACGTTATAACGTTATACCATATAACGTAATGCGTTATAACGTAATACGTTATAACGTTATACCGTATATCGTAATACGTTATGACGTAATACCATATAACGTAATACGTTATAACGTAATACCATATAACGTAATACGTTATAACGTTATTCCATATAACGTAATACGTTATAACGTAATACCATATAACGTAATACGTTATAACGTTATACCATATAACGTAATACGTTATAACGTAATACCATATAACGTAAAACGTTATAACGTTATACCATATAACGTAATACGTTATAACGATGTACCATATAACGTAATACGTTATAACGTTATACCATATAACGTAATACGTTATAACGTTATACCATATAACGTAATACGTTATAACGTTATTCCATATAACGTAATACGTTATAACGTAATACCATATAACGTAAAACGTTATAACGTTATACCATATAACGTAATACGTTATAACGATGTACCATATAACGTAATACGTTATAACGTTATACCATATAACGTAATACGTTATAACGTTATACCATATATCGTAATACGTTATGACGTAATACCATATAACGTAATACGTTATAATGTTATTCCATATAACGTAATACGTTATAACGTTATACCATATAACGTAATGCGTTATAACGTAATACGTTATAACGTTATACCGTATATCGTAATACGTTATGACGTAATACCATATAACGTAATACGTTATAACGTAATACCATATAACGTAACACGTTATAACGTTATACCATATAACGTAATACGTTATAACGTTATACCATATAACGTAATACGTTATAACGTTATACCATATATCGTAATACGTTATGACGTAATGCCATATAACGTAATACGTTATAACGTTATTCCATATAACGTAATACGTTATAACGTTATACCATATAACGTAATACGTTATAACGTAATACGTTATAACGTTATACCATATATCGTAATACGTTATGACGTAATACCATATAACGTAATACGTTATAACGTTATTCCATAGAACGTAATACGTTATAACGTAATACCATATAACGTAAAACGTTATAACGTTATACCATATAACGTAATACGTTATAACGATGTACCATATAACGTAATACGTTATAACGTTATACCATATAACGTAATACGTTATAACGTTATACCATATAACGTAATACGTTATAACGTTATACCATATAACGTAATACGTTATAACGTTATACCATATATCGTAATACGTTATGACGTAATACCATATAACGTAATACGTTATAACGTTATTCCATATAACGTAACACGTTATAACGATATACCATATAACGTAATACGTTATAACGTAATACGTTATAACGTTATACCATATATCGTAATACGTTATGACGTAATACCATATAACGTAATACGTTATAACGTTATTCTATATAACGTAATACGTTATAACGTAATACCATATAACGGAAAACGTTATAACGTTATACCATATAACGTAATACGTTATAACGATGTACCATATAACGTAATACGTTATAACGTTATACCATATAACGTAATACGTTATAACGTTATTCCATATAACGTAATACGTTATAACGTAATACCATATAACGTAAAACGTTATAACGTTATACCATATAACGTAATACGTTATAACGATGTACCATATAACGTAATACGTTATGACGTAATACCATATAACGTAATACGTTATGACGTTATTCCATATAACGTAATACGTTATAACGTAATACCATATAACGTAATACGCTATAACGTTATTCTATATAACGTAATACGTTATAACGTAATTCCGTATAACGTAATACGTTATAACGTTGTACCATATAACTTAATACGTTATAACGTTGTACGATATAACGCAATACGTTATAACGTTATACCATATAACGTAATACGTTATAACGTAATACCATATAACGCAATACGCTATTACGTTATACCATATGACGTTATACCATATCACGTAATACGCTATAGCGTTATACCATATAACATAATACGTTATAACGTTATACCATATAACGTAATACGTTATAACGTTATACCATATAACGTAATACGTTATAACGTAATACCATATAACGTAATACGTTATAACGTTATACCATATGACGTTGTACAATATACCGCAATACGTCATAACTTTATACCATATAACGTTATACCATATAACGTTTTACTATATAACGTAATAAGTTATAACGTTATAACGTTATACCATATAACGTAATACGTTATAACGTTATACCATATAACTTAATACCGTATAACGTAATATGTTGTAAAGTTATACCATATAACGTAATACGTTATAACGTTATACCATATAACGTAATACGTTATAACGTTATACCATATAACGTAAGATCATATAACGTAATATGTTATAACGTTATACCATATAACGTAATACGTTATAACGTTACACCATATAACGTAATACGTTATAACGTTATACCATATAACGTAATACGTTATAACGTTGTACCATATAACGTAATACGTTATAACGTTGTACCATACAACGCAATACGTTATAACGTTATACCATATAGCGTAATACATTATAACGTTATAACATATGGCGTTATACCATATCACGTAATACGCTATAGCGTTATACCATATAACATAATACGTTATAACGTTATACCATATAACGTAATGCGTTATAACGTTATACCATATAACGTAATACAATATAACGTTATACCATATAACTTAATACCGTATAACGTAATATGTTGTAACGTTATACCATATAACGTAATACGTTATAACGTTATACCATATAACGTAATACGTTATAACGTTATACCATATAACGTAATACGTTATAACGTTATACCATATAACTTAATACCGTATAACGTAATATGTTGTAACGTTATACCATATAACGTAATACGTTATAACGTTATACCATATAACGTAATACGTTATAACGTTATACCATATAACGTAAGATCATATAACGTAATATGTTATAGTGTTATACCATATAACGCAATACGTTATAACGTTATACCATATAACGTAATACGTTATAACGTTATACCATATAACGTTATACCATATGACGTTATACCATATCACGTAATACGCTATAGCGATATACCACATAACATAATACGTTATAACGTTATACCATATAACGTAATACGTTATAACGTTATACCATATAACGTAATATGTTATAGCGTTATAACATATGACGTTATACGTTATAACGTTATAACATATGACGTTATACCATATCACGTAATACGCTATAGCGTTATACCATATAACATAATACGTTATAACGTTATACCATATAACGTAATGCGTTATAACGTTATACCATATAACGTAATACAATATAACGTTATACCATATGACGTTGTACCATATACCGCAATACGTCATAACGTTATACCATATAACGTTATACCATATAACTTAATACCATATAACGTAATATGTTGTAACGATATACCAGATAACGTAATACGTTATAACGTTATACCATATAACGTAATACGTTATAACGTTATACCATATAACGTAAGATCATATAACGTAGTATGTTATAACGTTATACCATATAACGTAATACGTTATAACGTTACACCATATAACGTAATACGTTATAACGTTATACCATATAACGCTACACGTTTTAACGTAATACCATACAACGTAATACGTTATAACGTTATACCATATCACGCAATACGTTATAGCGTTATACCATATAACGCAATACATTATAACGTTATACCATATAACGTAATACGTTATAACGTTATACCATATAACGCAATACGTTATAGTGTTATATCATATAACGCAATACAATATAACGTTATACCATATAACGTTATACCATATGACGTTATACCATATCACGTAATACGCTATAACGTTATACCATATAACGTAATACGTTATAACGTAATACCATATAACGTAACACGTTATAACGTTATAACATATGACGTTATACCATATAACGTAATACGTTATAACGTTATACCATATAACGTAATACGTTATAACGTTATACCATATAACGTAATACGTTATAACGTTATACCATATAACTTAATACCGTATAACGTAATATGTTGTAACGTTATACCATATAACGTAATACGTTATAACGTTATACCATATAACGTAATACGTTATAACGTTATACCATATAACGTAATATCATATAACGTAATATGTTATAGTGTTATACCATATAACGCAATACGTTATAACGTTATACCATATAACGTAATACGTTATAACGTTATACCATATAACGTTATACCATATGACGTTATACCATATCACGTAATACGCTATAGCGATATACCACATAACATAATACGTTATAACGTTATACCATATAACGTAATACGTTATAACGTTATACCATATAACGTAATATGTTATAGCGTTATAACATATGACGTTATACGTTATAACGTTATAACATATGACGTTATACCATATCACGTAATACGCTATAGCGTTATACCATATAACATAATACGTTATAACGTTATACCATATAACGTAATGCGTTATAACGTTATACCATATAACGTAATACAATATAACGTTATACCATATGACGTTGTACCATATACCGCAATACGTCATAACGTTATACCATATAACGTTATACCATATAACTTAATACCATATAACGTAATATGTTGTAACGATATACCAGATAACGTAATACGTTATAACGTTATACCATATAACGTAATACGTTATAACGTTATACCATATAACGTAAGATCATGTAACGTAGTATGTTATAACGTTATACCATATAACGTAATACGTTATAACGTTACACCATATAACGTAATACGTTATAACGTTATACCATATAACGCTACACGTTTTAACGTAATACCATACAACGTAATACGTTATAACGTTATACCATATCACGCAATACGTTATAGCGTTATACCATATAACGCAATACATTATAACGTTATACCATATAACGTAATACGTTATAACGTTATACCATATAACGCAATACGTTATAGTGTTATATCATATAACGCAATACAATATAACGTTATACCATATAACGTTATACCATATGACGTTATACCATATCACGTAATACGCTATAACGTTATACCATATAACGTAATACGTTATAACGTAATACCATATAACGTAACACGTTATAACGTTATAACATATGACGTTATACCATATAACGTAATACGTTATAACGTTATACCATATAACGTAATACGTTATAACGTTATACCATATATCGTAATACGTTATGACGTAATACCATATAACGTAATACGTTATAACGTTATTCCATATAACGTAATACGTTATAACGTTATACCATATAACGTAATACGTTATAACGTAATACGTTATAACGTTATACCGTATATCGTAATACGTTATGACGTAATACCATATAACGTAATACGTTATAACGTTATACCATATAACGTAATACGTTATAACGTAATACCATATAACGTAAAACGTTATAACGTTATACCATATAACGTAATACGTTATAACGATGTACCATATAACGTAATACGTTATAACGTTATACCATATAACGTAATACGTTATAACGTTATACCATATAACGTAATACGTTATAACGTTATTCCATATAACGTAATACGTTATAACGTAATACCATATAACGTAAAACGTTATAACGTTATACCATATAACGTAATACGTTATAACGATGTACCATATAACGTAATACGTTATAACGTTATACCATATAACGTAATACGTTATAACGTTATACCATATATCGTAATACGTTATGACGTAATACCATATAACGTAATACGTTATAATGTTATTCCATATAACGTAATACGTTATAACGTTATACCATATAACGTAATGCGTTATAACGTAATACGTTATAACGTTATACCGTATATCGTAATACGTTATGACGTAATACCATATAACGTAATACGTTATAACGTAATACCATATAACGTAACACGTTATAACGTTATACCATATAACGTAATACGTTATAACGTTATACCATATAACGTAATACGTTATAACGTTATACCATATATCGTAATACGTTATGACGTAATGCCATATAACGTAATACGTTATAACGTTATTCCATATAACGTAATACGTTATAACGTTATACCATATAACGTAATACGTTATAACGTAATACGTTATAACGTTATACCATATATCGTAATACGTTATGACGTAATACCATATAACGTAATACGTTATAACGTTATTCCATAGAACGTAATACGTTATAACGTAATACCATATAACGTAAAACGTTATAACGTTATACCATATAACGTAATACGTTATAACGATGTACCATATAACGTAATACGTTATAACGTTATACCATATAACGTAATACGTTATAACGTTATACCATATAACGTAATACGTTATAACGTTATACCATATAACGTAATACGTTATAACGTTATACCATATATCGTAATACGTTATGACGTAATACCATATAACGTAATACGTTATAACGTTATTCCATATAACGTAATACGTTATAACGATATACCATATAACGTAATACGTTATAACGTAATACGTTATAACGTTATACCATATATCGTAATACGTTATGACGTAATACCATATAACGTAATACGTTATAACGTTATTCTATATAACGTAATACGTTATAACGTAATACCATATAACGGAAAACGTTATAACGTTATACCATATAACGTAATACGTTATAACGATGTACCATATAACGTAATACGTTATAACGTTATACCATATAACGTAATACGTTATAACGTTATTCCATATAACGTAATACGTTATAACGTAATACCATATAACGTAAAACGTTATAACGTTATACCATATAACGTAATACGTTATAACGATGTACCATATAACGTAATACGTTATGACGTAATACCATATAACGTAATACGTTATGACGTTATTCCATATAACGTAATACGTTATAACGTAATACCATATAACGTAATACGCTATAACGTTATTCTATATAACGTAATACGTTATAACGTAATTCCGTATAACGTAATACGTTATAACGTTGTACCATATAACTTAATACGTTATAACGTTGTACCATATAACGCAATACGTTATAACGTTATACCATATAACGTAATACGTTATAACGTAATACCATATAACGCAATACGCTATTACGTTATACCATATGACGTTATACCATATCACGTAATACGCTATAGCGTTATACCATATAACATAATACGTTATAACGTTATACCATATAACGTAATACGTTATAACGTTATACCATATAACGTAATACGTTATAACGTAATACCATATAACGTAATACGTTATAACGTTATACCATATGACGTTGTACCATATACCGCAATACGTCATAACTTTATACCATATAACGTTATACCATATAACGTTTTACTATATAACGTAATAAGTTATAACGTTATAACGTTATACCATATAACGTAATACGTTATAACGTTATACCATATAACTTAATACCGTATAACGTAATATGTTGTAAAGTTATACCATATAACGTAATACGTTATAACGTTATACCATATAACGTAATACGTTATAACGTTATACCATATAACGTAAGATCATATAACGTAATATGTTATAACGTTATACCATATAACGTAATACGTTATAACGTTACACCATATAACGTAATACGTTATAACGTTATACCATATAACGTAATACGTTATAACGTTGTACCATATAACGTAATACGTTATAACGTTGTACCATACAACGCAATACGTTATAACGTTATACCATATAGCGTAATACATTATAACGTTATAACATATGGCGTTATACCATATCACGTAATACGCTATAGCGTTATACCATATAACATAATACGTTATAACGTTATACCATATAACGTAATGCGTTATAACGTTATACCATATAACGTAATACAATATAACGTTATACCATATAACTTAATACCGTATAACGTAATATGTTGTAACGTTATACCATATAACGTAATACGTTATAACGTTATACCATATAACGTAATACGTTATAACGTTATACCATATAACGTAATACGTTATAACGTTATACCATATAACTTAATACCGTATAACGTAATATGTTGTAACGTTATACCATATAACGTAATACGTTATAACGTTATACCATATAACGTAATACGTTATAACGTTATACCATATAACGTAAGATCATATAACGTAATATGTTATAGTGTTATACCATATAACGCAATACGTTATAACGTTATACCATATAACGTAATACGTTATAACGTTATACCATATAACGTTATACCATATGACGTTATACCATATCACGTAATACGCTATAGCGATATACCACATAACATAATACGTTATAACGTTATACCATATAACGTAATACGTTATAACGTTATACCATATAACGTAATATGTTATAGCGTTATAACATATGACGTTATACGTTATAACGTTATAACATATGACGTTATACCATATCACGTAATACGCTATAGCGTTATACCATATAACATAATACGTTACAACGTTATACCATATAACGTAATGCGTTATAACGTTATACCATATAACGTAATACAATATAACGTTATACCATATGACGTTGTACCATATACCGCAATACGTCATAACGTTATACCATATAACGTTATACCATATAACTTAATACCATATAACGTAATATGTTGTAACGATATACCAGATAACGTAATACGTTATAACGTTATACCATATAACGTAATACGTTATAACGTTATACCATATAACGTAAGATCATATAACGTAGTATGTTATAACGTTATACCATATAACGTAATACGTTATAACGTTACACCATATAACGTAATACGTTATAACGTTATACCATATAACGCTACACGTTTTAACGTAATACCATACAACGTAATACGTTATAACGTTATACCATATCACGCAATACGTTATAGCGTTATACCATATAACGCAATACATTATAACGTTATACCATATAACGTAATACGTTATAACGTTATACCATATAACGCAATACGTTATAGTGTTATATCATATAACGCAATACAATATAACGTTATACCATATAACGTTATACCATATGACGTTATACCATATCACGTAATACGCTATAACGTTATACCATATAACGTAATACGTTATAACGTAATACCATATAACGTAACACGTTATAACGTTATAACATATGACGTTATACCATATAACGTAATACGTTATAACGTTATACCATATAACGTAATACGTTATAACGTTATACCATATAACGTAATACGTTATAACGTTATACCATATAACTTAATACCGTATAACGTAATATGTTGTAACGTTATACCATATAACGTAATACGTTATAACGTTATACCATATAACGTAATACGTTATAACGTTATACCATATAACGTAAGATCATATAACGTAATATGTTATAGTGTTATACCATATAACGCAATACGTTATAACGTTATACCATATAACGTAATACGTTATAACGTTATACCATATAACGTTATACCATATGACGTTATACCATATCACGTAATACGCTATAGCGATATACCACATAACATAATACGTTATAACGTTATACCATATAACGTAATACGTTATAACGTTATACCATATAACGTAATATGTTATAGCGTTATAACATATGACGTTATACGTTATAACGTTATAACATATGACGTTATACCATATCACGTAATACGCTATAGCGTTATACCATATAACATAATACGTTATAACGTTATACCATATAACGTAATGCGTTATAACGTTATACCATATAACGTAATACAATATAACGTTATACCATATGACGTTGTACCATATACCGCAATACGTCATAACGTTATACCATATAACGTTATACCATATAACTTAATACCATATAACGTAATATGTTGTAACGATATACCAGATAACGTAATACGTTATAACGTTATACCATATAACGTAATACGTTATAACGTTATACCATATAACGTAAGATCATATAACGTAGTATGTTATAACGTTATACCATATAACGTAATACGTTATAACGTTACACCATATAACGTAATACGTTATAACGTTATACCATATAACGCTACACGTTTTAACGTAATACCATACAACGTAATACGTTATAACGTTATACCATATCACGCAATACGTTATAGCGTTATACCATATAACGCAATACATTATAACGTTATACCATATAACGTAATACGTTATAACGTTATACCATATAACGCAATACGTTATAGTGTTATATCATATAACGCAATACAATATAACGTTATACCATATAACGTTATACCATATGACGTTATACCATATCACGTAATACGCTATAACGTTATACCATATAACGTAATACGTTATAACGTAATACCATATAACGTAACACGTTATAACGTTATAACATATGACGTTATACCATATAACGTAATACGTTATAACGTTATACCATATAACGTAATACGTTATAACGTTATACCATATATCGTAATACGTTATGACGTAATACCATATAACGTAATACGTTATAACGTTATTCCATATAACGTAATACGTTATAACGTTATACCATATAACGTAATACGTTATAACGTAATACGTTATAACGTTATACCGTATATCGTAATACGTTATGACGTAATACCATATAACGTAATACGTTATAACGTAATACCATATAACGTAACACGTTATAACGTTATACCATATGACGTTATACTATATAACGTAATACGTTATAACGTTATACCATATAACGTAATACGTTATAACGTTATACCATATATCGTAATACGTTATGACGTAATGCCATATAACGTAATACGTTATAACGTTATTCCATATAACGTAATACGTTATAACGTTATACCATATAACGTAATACGTTATAACGTAATACGTTATAACGTTATACCATATATCGTAATACGTTATGACGTAATACCATATAACGTAATACGTTATAACGTTATTCCATATAACGTAATACGTTATAACGTAATACCATATAACGTAAAACGTTATAACGTTATACCATATAACGTAATACGTTATAACGATGTACCATATAACGTAATACGTTATAACGTTATACCATATAACGTAATACGTTATAACGTAATACCATATAACGGAAAACGTTATAACGTTATACCATATAACGTAATACGTTATAACGATGTACCATATAACGTAATACGTTATAACGTTATACCATATAACGTAATACGTTATAACGTTATTCCATATAACGTAATACGTTATAACGTAATACCATACAACGTAAAACGTTATAACGTTATACCATATAACGTAATACGTTATAACGATGTACCATATAACGTAATACGTTATAACGTTATACCATATAACGTAATACGTTATAACGTAATACGTTATAACGTTATACCGTATATCGTAATACGTTATGACGTAATACCATATAACGTAATACGTTATAACGTAATACCATATAACGTAACACGTTATAACGTTATACCATATGACGTTATACTATATAACGTAATACGTTATAACGTTATACCATATAACGTAATACGTTATAACGTTATACCATATATCGTAATACGTTATGACGTAATGCCATATAACGTAATACGTTATAACGTTATTCCATATAACGTAATACGTTATAACGTTATACCATATAACGTAATACGTTATAACGTAATACGTTATAACGTTATACCATATATCGTAATACGTTATGACGTAATACCATATAACGTAATACGTTATAACGTTATTCCATATAACGTAATACGTTATAACGTAATACCATATAACGTAAAACGTTATAACGTTATACCATATAACGTAATACGTTATAACGATGTACCATATAACGTAATACGTTATAACGTTATACCATATAACGTAATACGTTATAACGTAATACCATATAACGGAAAACGTTATAACGTTATACCATATAACGTAATACGTTATAACGATGTACCATATAACGTAATACGTTATAACGTTATACCATATAACGTAATACGTTATAACGTTATTCCATATAACGTAATACGTTATAACGTAATACCATACAACGTAAAACGTTATAACGTTATACCATATAACGTAATACGTTATAACGATGTACCATATAACGTAATACGTTATGACGTAATACCATATAACGTAATACATTATGACGTTATTCCATATAACGTAATACGTTATAACGTAATACCATATAACGTAATACGTTATAACGTTATTCTATATAACGTAATACGTTATAACGTAATTCCATATAACGTAATACGTTATAACGTTGTACCATATAACTTAATACGTTATAACGTTGTACCATATAACGTAATGCGTTATAACGTTATACCATATAACGAAATACAATATAACGTTATACCATATGACGTTGTACCATATACCGCAATACGTCATAACGTTATACCATATAACGTTATACCATATAACGTAATATGTTGTAACGTTATACCAGATAACGTAATACGTTATAACGTTATACCATATAACGTAATACGTTATAGCGTTATACCATATAACGTAAGATCATATAACGTAGTATGTTATAACGTTATACCATATAACGTAATACGTTATAACGTTACACCATATAACGTAATACGTTATAACGTTATACCATATAACGCTACACGTTTTAACGTAATACCATATAACGTAATACGTTATAACGTTATACCATATCACGCAATACGTTATAGCGTTATACCATATAACGCAATACATTATAACGTTATACCATATAACGTAATACGTTATAACGTTATACCATATAACGCAATACGTTATAGTGTTATATCATATAACGCAATACAATATAACGTTATACCATATAACGTTATACCATATGACGTTATACCATATCACGTAATACGCTATAACGTTATACCATATAACGTAATACGTTATAACGTTATACCATATAACGTAACACGTTATAACGTTATACCATATGACGTTATACCATATCACGTAATACGCAATAGCGTTATACCATATAACATAATACGTTATAACGTTATACCATATAACGTAATGCGTTATAACGTTATACCATATAACGTAATACAATATAACGTTATACCATATAACTTAATACCGTATAACGTAATATGTTGTAACGTTATACGATATAACGTAATACGTTATAACGTTATACCATATAACGTAATACGTTATAACGTTATACCATATAACGTAATACGTTATAACGTTATACCATATAACTTAATACCGTATAACGTAGTATGTTGTAACGTTATACCATATAACGTAATACGTTATAACGTTATACCATATAACGTAATACGTTATAACGTTATACCATATAACGTAAGATCATATAACGTAATATGTTATAGTGTTATACCATATAACGCAATACGTTATAACGTTATACCATATAACGTAATACGTTATAACGTTATACCATATAACGTTATACCATATGACGTTATACCATATCACGTAATACGCTATAGCGATATACCATATAACATAATACGTTATAACGTTATACCATATAACGTAATACGTTATAACGTTATACCATATAACGTAATATGTTATAGCGTTATAACATATGACGTTATACGTTATAACGTTATAACATATGACGTTATACCATATCACGTAATACGCTATAGCGTTATACCATATAACATAATACGTTATAACGTTATACCATATAACGTAATGCGTTATAACGTTATACCATATAACGTAATACAATATAACGTTATACCATATGACGTTGTACCATATACCGCAATACGTCATAACGTTATATCATATAACGTTATACCATATAACTTAATACCATATAACGTAATATGTTGTAACGTTATTCCATATAACGTAATACATTATAACGTTATACCATATAACGTAATACGTTATAACGTAATACGTTATAACGTTATACCGTATATCGTAATACGTTATGACGTAATACCATATAACGTAATACGTTATAACGTAATACCATATAACGTAACACGTTATAACGTTATACCATATGACGTTATACCATATAACGTAATACGTTATAACGTTATACCATATAACGTAATACGTTATAACGTTATACCATATATCGTAATACGTTATGACGTAATGCCATATAACGTAATACGTTATAACGTTATTCCATATAACGTAATACGTTATAACGTTATACCATATAACGTAATACGTTATAACGTAATACGTTATAACGTTATACCATATATCGTAATACGTTATGACGTAATACCATATAACGTAATACGTTATAACGTTATTCCATAGAACGTAATACGTTATAACGTAATACCATATAACGTAAAACGTTATAACGTTATACCATATAACGTAATACGTTATAACGATGTACCATATAACGTAATACGTTATAACGTTATACCATATAACGTAATACGTTATAACGTTATACCATATAACGTAATACGTTATAACGTTATACCATATAACGTAATACGTTATAACGTTATACCATATATCGTAATACGTTATGACGTAATACCATATAACGTAATACGTTATAACGTTATTCCATATAACGTAATACGTTATAACGATATACCATATAACGTAATACGTTATAACGTAATACGTTATAACGTTATACCATATATCGTAATACGTTATGACGTAATACCATATAACGTAATACGTTATAACGTTATTCTATATAACGTAATACGTTATAACGTAATACCATATAACGGAAAACGTTATAACGTTATACCATATAACGTAATACGTTATAACGATGTACCATATAACGTAATACGTTATAACGTTATACCATATAACGTAATACGTTATAACGTTATTCCATATAACGTAATACGTTATAACGTAATACCATATAACGTAAAACGTTATAACGTTATACCATATAACGTAATACGTTATAACGATGTACCATATAACGTAATACGTTATGACGTAATACCATATAACGTAATACGTTATGACGTTATTCCATATAACGTAATACGTTATAACGTAATACCATATAACGTAATACGCTATAACGTTATTCTATATAACGTAATACGTTATAACGTAATTCCGTATAACGTAATACGTTATAACGTTGTACCATATAACTTAATACGTTATAACGTTGTACCATATAACGCAATACGTTATAACGTTATACCATATAACGTAATACGTTATAACGTAATACCATATAACGCAATACGCTATTACGTTATACCATATGACGTTATACCATATCACGTAATACGCTATAGCGTTATACCATATAACATAATACGTTATAACGTTATACCATATAACGTAATACGTTATAACGTTATACCATATAACGTAATACGTTATAACGTAATACCATATAACGTAATACGTTATAACGTTATACCATATGACGTTGTACCATATACCGCAATACGTCATAACTTTATACCATATAACGTTATACCATATAACGTTTTACTATATAACGTAATAAGTTATAACGTTATAACGTTATACCATATAACGTAATACGTTATAACGTTATACCATATAACTTAATACCGTATAACGTAATATGTTGTAAAGTTATACCATATAACGTAATACGTTATAACGTTATACCATATAACGTAATACGTTATAACGTTATACCATATAACGTAAGATCATATAACGTAATATGTTATAACGTTATACCATATAACGTAATACGTTATAACGTTACACCATATAACGTAATACGTTATAACGTTATACCATATAACGTAATACGTTATAACGTTGTACCATATAACGTAATACGTTATAACGTTGTACCATACAACGCAATACGTTATAACGTTATACCATATAGCGTAATACATTATAACGTTATAACATATGGCGTTATACCATATCACGTAATACGCTATAGCGTTATACCATATAACATAATACGTTATAACGTTATACCATATAACGTAATGCGTTATAACGTTATACCATATAACGTAATACAATATAACGTTATACCATATAACTTAATACCGTATAACGTAATATGTTGTAACGTTATACCATATAACGTAATACGTTATAACGTTATACCATATAACGTAATACGTTATAACGTTATACCATATAACGTAATACGTTATAACGTTATACCATATAACTTAATACCGTATAACGTAATATGTTGTAACGTTATACCATATAACGTAATACGTTATAACGTTATACCATATAACGTAATACGTTATAACGTTATACCATATAACGTAAGATCATATAACGTAATATGTTATAGTGTTATACCATATAACGCAATACGTTATAACGTTATACCATATAACGTAATACGTTATAACGTTATACCATATAACGTTATACCATATGACGTTATACCATATCACGTAATACGCTATAGCGATATACCACATAACATAATACGTTATAACGTTATACCATATAACGTAATACGTTATAACGTTATACCATATAACGTAATATGTTATAGCGTTATAACATATGACGTTATACGTTATAACGTTATAACATATGACGTTATACCATATCACGTAATACGCTATAGCGTTATACCATATAACATAATACGTTATAACGTTATACCATATAACGTAATGCGTTATAACGTTATACCATATAACGTAATACAATATAACGTTATACCATATGACGTTGTACCATATACCGCAATACGTCATAACGTTATACCATATAACGTTATACCATATAACTTAATACCATATAACGTAATATGTTGTAACGATATACCAGATAACGTAATACGTTATAACGTTATACCATATAACGTAATACGTTATAACGTTATACCATATAACGTAAGATCATATAACGTAGTATGTTATAACGTTATACCATATAACGTAATACGTTATAACGTTACACCATATAACGTAATACGTTATAACGTTATACCATATAACGCTACACGTTTTAACGTAATACCATACAACGTAATACGTTATAACGTTATACCATATCACGCAATACGTTATAGCGTTATACCATATAACGCAATACATTATAACGTTATACCATATAACGTAATACGTTATAACGTTATACCATATAACGCAATACGTTATAGTGTTATATCATATAACGCAATACAATATAACGTTATACCATATAACGTTATACCATATGACGTTATACCATATCACGTAATACGCTATAACGTTATACCATATAACGTAATACGTTATAACGTAATACCATATAACGTAACACGTTATAACGTTATAACATATGACGTTATACCATATAACGTAATACGTTATAACGTTATACCATATAACGTAATACGTTATAACGTTATACCATATAACGTAATACGTTATAACGTTATACCATATAACTTAATACCGTATAACGTAATATGTTGTAACGTTATACCATATAACGTAATACGTTATAACGTTATACCATATAACGTAATACGTTATAACGTTATACCATATAACGTAAGATCATATAACGTAATATGTTATAGTGTTATACCATATAACGCAATACGTTATAACGTTATACCATATAACGTAATACGTTATAACGTTATACCATATAACGTTATACCATATGACGTTATACCATATCACGTAATACGCTATAGCGATATACCACATAACATAATACGTTATAACGTTATACCATATAACGTAATACGTTATAACGTTATACCATATAACGTAATATGTTATAGCGTTATAACATATGACGTTATACGTTATAACGTTATAACATATGACGTTATACCATATCACGTAATACGCTATAGCGTTATACCATATAACATAATACGTTATAACGTTATACCATATAACGTAATGCGTTATAACGTTATACCATATAACGTAATACAATATAACGTTATACCATATGACGTTGTACCATATACCGCAATACGTCATAACGTTATACCATATAACGTTATACCATATAACTTAATACCATATAACGTAATATGTTGTAACGATATACCAGATAACGTAATACGTTATAACGTTATACCATATAACGTAATACGTTATAACGTTATACCATATAACGTAAGATCATATAACGTAGTATGTTATAACGTTATACCATATAACGTAATACGTTATAACGTTACACCATATAACGTAATACGTTATAACGTTATACCATATAACGCTACACGTTTTAACGTAATACCATACAACGTAATACGTTATAACGTTATACCATATCACGCAATACGTTATAGCGTTATACCATATAACGCAATACATTATAACGTTATACCATATAACGTAATACGTTATAACGTTATACCATATAACGCAATACGTTATAGTGTTATATCATATAACGCAATACAATATAACGTTATACCATATAACGTTATACCATATGACGTTATACCATATCACGTAATACGCTATAACGTTATACCATATAACGTAATACGTTATAACGTAATACCATATAACGTAACACGTTATAACGTTATAACATATGACGTTATACCATATAACGTAATACGTTATAACGTTATACCATATAACGTAATACGTTATAACGTTATACCATATATCGTAATACGTTATGACGTAATACCATATAACGTAATACGTTATAACGTTATTCCATATAACGTAATACGTTATAACGTTATACCATATAACGTAATACGTTATAACGTAATACGTTATAACGTTATACCGTATATCGTAATACGTTATGACGTAATACCATATAACGTAATACGTTATAACGTAATACCATATAACGTAACACGTTATAACGTTATACCATATGACGTTATACTATATAACGTAATACGTTATAACGTTATACCATATAACGTAATACGTTATAACGTTATACCATATATCGTAATACGTTATGACGTAATGCCATATAACGTAATACGTTATAACGTTATTCCATATAACGTAATACGTTATAACGTTATACCATATAACGTAATACGTTATAACGTAATACGTTATAACGTTATACCATATATCGTAATACGTTATGACGTAATACCATATAACGTAATACGTTATAACGTTATTCCATATAACGTAATACGTTATAACGTAATACCATATAACGTAAAACGTTATAACGTTATACCATATAACGTAATACGTTATAACGATGTACCATATAACGTAATACGTTATAACGTTATACCATATAACGTAATACGTTATAACGTAATACCATATAACGGAAAACGTTATAACGTTATACCATATAACGTAATACGTTATAACGATGTACCATATAACGTAATACGTTATAACGTTATACCATATAACGTAATACGTTATAACGTTATTCCATATAACGTAATACGTTATAACGTAATACCATACAACGTAAAACGTTATAACGTTATACCATATAACGTAATACGTTATAACGATGTACCATATAACGTAATACGTTATAACGTTATACCATATAACGTAATACGTTATAACGTAATACGTTATAACGTTATACCGTATATCGTAATACGTTATGACGTAATACCATATAACGTAATACGTTATAACGTAATACCATATAACGTAACACGTTATAACGTTATACCATATGACGTTATACTATATAACGTAATACGTTATAACGTTATACCATATAACGTAATACGTTATAACGTTATACCATATATCGTAATACGTTATGACGTAATGCCATATAACGTAATACGTTATAACGTTATTCCATATAACGTAATACGTTATAACGTTATACCATATAACGTAATACGTTATAACGTAATACGTTATAACGTTATACCATATATCGTAATACGTTATGACGTAATACCATATAACGTAATACGTTATAACGTTATTCCATATAACGTAATACGTTATAACGTAATACCATATAACGTAAAACGTTATAACGTTATACCATATAACGTAATACGTTATAACGATGTACCATATAACGTAATACGTTATAACGTTATACCATATAACGTAATACGTTATAACGTAATACCATATAACGGAAAACGTTATAACGTTATACCATATAACGTAATACGTTATAACGATGTACCATATAACGTAATACGTTATAACGTTATACCATATAACGTAATACGTTATAACGTTATTCCATATAACGTAATACGTTATAACGTAATACCATACAACGTAAAACGTTATAACGTTATACCATATAACGTAATACGTTATAACGATGTACCATATAACGTAATACGTTATGACGTAATACCATATAACGTAATACATTATGACGTTATTCCATATAACGTAATACGTTATAACGTAATACCATATAACGTAATACGTTATAACGTTATTCTATATAACGTAATACGTTATAACGTAATTCCATATAACGTAATACGTTATAACGTTGTACCATATAACTTAATACGTTATAACGTTGTACCATATAACGTAATGCGTTATAACGTTATACCATATAACGAAATACAATATAACGTTATACCATATGACGTTGTACCATATACCGCAATACGTCATAACGTTATACCATATAACGTTATACCATATAACGTAATATGTTGTAACGTTATACCAGATAACGTAATACGTTATAACGTTATACCATATAACGTAATACGTTATAGCGTTATACCATATAACGTAAGATCATATAACGTAGTATGTTATAACGTTATACCATATAACGTAATACGTTATAACGTTACACCATATAACGTAATACGTTATAACGTTATACCATATAACGCTACACGTTTTAACGTAATACCATATAACGTAATACGTTATAACGTTATACCATATCACGCAATACGTTATAGCGTTATACCATATAACGCAATACATTATAACGTTATACCATATAACGTAATACGTTATAACGTTATACCATATAACGCAATACGTTATAGTGTTATATCATATAACGCAATACAATATAACGTTATACCATATAACGTTATACCATATGACGTTATACCATATCACGTAATACGCTATAACGTTATACCATATAACGTAATACGTTATAACGTTATACCATATAACGTAACACGTTATAACGTTATACCATATGACGTTATACCATATCACGTAATACGCAATAGCGTTATACCATATAACATAATACGTTATAACGTTATACCATATAACGTAATGCGTTATAACGTTATACCATATAACGTAATACAATATAACGTTATACCATATAACTTAATACCGTATAACGTAATATGTTGTAACGTTATACGATATAACGTAATACGTTATAACGTTATACCATATAACGTAATACGTTATAACGTTATACCATATAACGTAATACGTTATAACGTTATACCATATAACTTAATACCGTATAACGTAGTATGTTGTAACGTTATACCATATAACGTAATACGTTATAACGTTATACCATATAACGTAATACGTTATAACGTTATACCATATAACGTAAGATCATATAACGTAATATGTTATAGTGTTATACCATATAACGCAATACGTTATAACGTTATACCATATAACGTAATACGTTATAACGTTATACCATATAACGTTATACCATATGACGTTATACCATATCACGTAATACGCTATAGCGATATACCATATAACATAATACGTTATAACGTTATACCATATAACGTAATACGTTATAACGTTATACCATATAACGTAATATGTTATAGCGTTATAACATATGACGTTATACGTTATAACGTTATAACATATGACGTTATACCATATCACGTAATACGCTATAGCGTTATACCATATAACATAATACGTTATAACGTTATACCATATAACGTAATGCGTTATAACGTTATACCATATAACGTAATACAATATAACGTTATACCATATGACGTTGTACCATATACCGCAATACGTCATAACGTTATATCATATAACGTTATACCATATAACTTAATACCATATAACGTAATATGTTGTAACGTTATTCCATATAACGTAATACATTATAACGTTATACCATATAACGTAATACGTTATAACGTAATACGTTATAACGTTATACCGTATATCGTAATACGTTATGACGTAATACCATATAACGTAATACGTTATAACGTAATACCATATAACGTAACACGTTATAACGTTATACCATATGACGTTATACCATATAACGTAATACGTTATAACGTTATACCATATAACGTAATACGTTATAACGTTATACCATATATCGTAATACGTTATGACGTAATGCCATATAACGTAATACGTTATAACGTTATTCCATATAACGTAATACGTTATAACGTTATACCATATAACGTAATACGTTATAACGTAATACGTTATAACGTTATACCATATATCGTAATACGTTATGACGTAATACCATATAACGTAATACGTTATAACGTTATTCCATATAACGTAATATGTTATAACGTAATACCATATAACGTAAAACGTTATAACGTTATACCATATAACGTAATACGTTATAACGATGTACCATATAACGTAATACGTTATAACGTTATACCATATAACGTAATACGTTATAACGTTATACCATATAACGTAATACGTTATAACGTTATACCATATAACGTAATACGTTATAACGTTATACCATATATCGTAATACGTTATGACGTAATACCATATAACGTAATACGTTATAACGTTATTCCATATAACGTAATACGTTATAACGATATACCATATAACGTAATACGTTATAACGTAATACGTTATAACGTTATACCATATATCGTAATACGTTATGACGTAATACCATATAACGTAATACGTTATAACGTTATTCTATATAACGTAATACGTTATAACGTAATACCATATAACGGAAAACGTTATAACGTTATACCATATAACGTAATACGTTATAACGATGTACCATATAACGTAATACGTTATAACGTTATACCATATAACGTAATACGTTATAACGTTATTCCATATAACGTAATACGTTATAACGTAATACCATATAACGTAAAACGTTATAACGTTATACCATATAACGTAATACGTTATAACGATGTACCATATAACGTAATACGTTATGACGTAATACCATATAACGTAATACGTTATGACGTTATTCCATATAACGTAATACGTTATAACGTAATACCATATAACGTAATACGTTATAACGTTATTCTATATAACGTAATACGTTATAACGTAATTCCATATAACGTAAGACGTTATAACGTTATACCATATAACGTAATACGTTATAACGATGTACCATATAACGTAACACGTTATAACGTTATACCATATAACGTAATACGTTATAACGTTATACCATATAACGTAATACGTTATAACGTTATTCCATATAACGTAATACGTTATACCGTAATACCATATAACGTAAAACGTTATAACGTTATACCATATAACGTAATACGTTATAACGATGTACCATATAACGTAATACGTTATAACGTTGTACCATATAACGCAATACGTTATAACGTTATACCATATAACGTAATACGTTATAACGTTATACCATATAACGTAATACGTTATAACGTTGTACCATATAACGTAATACGTTTTAACGTTGTACCATATAACGCAATACGTTATAACGTTATACCATATAGCGTAATACATTATAAGGTTATAACATATGGCGTTATACCATATCACGTAATACGCTATAGCGTTATACCATGTGACGTTATACCATATCACGTAATACGCTATAGCGTTATACCATATAACATAATACGTTATAACGTTATACCATATAACGTAATACGTTATAACGTTATACCATATAACGTAATACGTTATAACGTTATACCATATATCGTAATACGTTATAACGTAATACCATATAACGTAAAACGTTATAACGGTATACCATATAACGTAATACGTTATAACGATGTACCATATAACGTAACACGTTATAACGTTATACCATATAACGTAATACGTTATAACGTTATACCATATAACGTAATACGTTATAACGTTATTCCATATAACGTAATACGTTATACCGTAATACCATATAACGTAAAACGTTATAACGTTATACCATATAACGTAATACGTTATAACGATGTACCATATAACGTAATACGTTATAACGTTATACCATATAACGTAATACGTTATAACGTTATACCATATAACGTAATACGTTATATCGTTATACCATATAACGTAATACGTTATAACGTTATACCATATATCGTAATACGTTATGACGTAATACCATATAACGTAATACGTTATAACGTTATTCCATATAACGTAATACGTTATAACGATATACCATATAACGTAATACGTTATAACGTAATACGTTATAACGTTACACCATATATCGTAATACGTTATGACGTAATACCATATAACGTAATACGTTATAACGTTATTCCATATAACGTAATACGTTATAACGTAATACCATATAACGTAAAACGTTATAACGTTATACCATATAACGTAATACGTTGTAACGATGTACCATATAACGTAATACGTTATGACGTAATACCATATAACGTAATACGTTATGACGTTATTCCATATAACGTAATACGTTATAACGTAATACCATATAACGTAATACGTTATAACGTTATTCTATATAACGTAATACGTTATAACGTAATTCCATATAACGTAAGACGTTATAACGTTATACCATATAACGTAATACGTTATAACGTTATACCATATATCGTAATACGTTATAACGTAATACCATATAACGTAAAACGTTATAACGGTATACCATATAACGTAATACGTTATAACGATGTACCATATAACGTAACACGTTATAACGTTATACCATATAACGTAATACGTTATAACGTTATACCATATAACGTAATACGTTATAACGTTATTCCATATAACGTAATACGTTATACCGTAATACCATATAACGTAAAACGTTATAACGTTATACCATATAACGTAATACGTTATAACGATGTACCATATAACGTAATACGTTATAACGTTGTACCATATAACGCAATACGTTATAACGTTATACCATATAACGTAATACGTTATAACGTTATACCATATAACGTAATACGTTATAACGTTGTACCATATAACGTAATACGTTTTAACGTTGTACCATATAACGCAATACGTTATAACGTTATACCATATAGCGTAATACATTATAAGGTTATAACATATGGCGTTATACCATATCACGTAATACGCTATAGCGTTATACCATGTGACGTTATACCATATCACGTAATACGCTATAGCGTTATACCATATAACATAATACGTTATAACGTTATACCATATAACGTAATACGTTATAACGTTATACCATATAACGTAATACGTTATAACGTTATACCATATATCGTAATACGTTATAACGTAATACCATATAACGTAAAACGTTATAACGGTATACCATATAACGTAATACGTTATAACGATGTACCATATAACGTAACACGTTATAACGTTATACCATATAACGTAATACGTTATAACGTTATACCATATAACGTAATACGTTATAACGTTATTCCATATAACGTAATACGTTATACCGTAATACCATATAACGTAAAACGTTATAACGTTATACCATATAACGTAATACGTTATAACGATGTACCATATAACGTAATACGTTATAACGTTATACCATATAACGTAATACGTTATAACGTTATACCATATAACGTAATACGTTATATCGTTATACCATATAACGTAATACGTTATAACGTTATACCATATATCGTAATACGTTATGACGTAATACCATATAACGTAATACGTTATAACGTTATTCCATATAACGTAATACGTTATAACGATATACCATATAACGTAATACGTTATAACGTAATACGTTATAACGTTACACCATATATCGTAATACGTTATGACGTAATACCATATAACGTAATACGTTATAACGTTATTCCATATAACGTAATACGTTATAACGTAATACCATATAACGTAAAACGTTATAACGTTATACCATATAACGTAATACGTTGTAACGATGTACCATATAACGTAATACGTTATGACGTAATACCATATAACGTAATACGTTATGACGTTATTCCATATAACGTAATACGTTATAACGTAATACCATATAACGTAATACGTTATAACGTTATTCTATATAACGTAATACGTTATAACGTAATTCCATATAACGTAAGACGTTATAACGTTATACCATATAACGTAATACGTTATAACGTTGTACCATATATCTTAATACGTTATAACGTTGTACCATATAACGCAATACGTTATAACGTTATACCATATAACGTAATACGTTATAACGTAATACCATATAACGCAATACGCTATAACGTTATACCATATGACGTTATACCATATCACGTAATACGCTATAGCGTTATACCATATAACATAATACGTTATAACGTTATACCATATAACGTAATACGTTATAACGTTATACCATATAACGTAATACGTTATAACGTAATACCATATAACGTAATACGTTATAACGTTATACCATATGACGTTGTACCATATACCGCAATACGTCATAACTTTATACCATATAACGTTATACCATATAACGTTTTACTATATAACGTAATAAGTTATAACGTTATAACGTTATACCATATAACGTAATACGTTATAACGTTATACCATATAACTTAATACCGTATAACGTAATATGTTGTAAAGTTATACCATATAACGTAATACGTTATAACGTTATACCATATAACGTAATACGTTATAACGTCATACCATATAACGTAAGATCATATAACGTAATATGTTATAACGTTATACCATATAACGTAATACGTTATAACGTTACACCATATAACGTAATACGTTATAACGTTATACCATATAACGTAATACGTTATAACGTTGTACCATATAACGTAATACGTTATAACGTTGTACCATACATCGCAATACGTTATAACGTTATACCATATAGCGTAATACATTATAACGTTATAACATATGGCGTTATACCATATCACGTAATACGCTATAGCGTTATACCATATAACATAATACGTTATAACGTTATACCATATAACGTAATGCGTTATAACGTTATACCATATAACGTAATACAATATAACGTTATACCATATAACTTAATACCGTATAACGTAATATGTTGTAACGTTATACCATATAACGTAATACGTTATAACGTTATACCATATAACGTAATACGTTATAACGTTATACCATATAACGTAATACGTTATAACGTTATACCATATAACTTAATACCGTATAACGTAATATGTTGTAACGTTATACCATATAACGTAATACGTTATAACGTTATACCATATAACGTAATACGTTATAACGTTATACCATATAACGTAAGATCATATAACGTAATATGTTATAGCGTTACAACACATGACGTTATACGTTATAACGTTATAACATATGACGTTATACCATATCACGTAATACGCTATAGCGTTATACCATATAACATAATACGTTATAACGTTATACCATATAACGTAATGCGTTATAACGTTATACCATATAACGTAATACAATATAACGTTATACCATATGACGTTGTACCATATACCTCAATACGTCATAACGTTATACCATATAACGTTATACCATATAACTTAATACCATATAACGTAATATGTTGTAACGTTATACCAGATAACGTAATACGTTATAACGTTATACCATATAACGTAATACGTTATAACGTTATACCATATAACGTAAGATCATATAACGTAGTATGTTATAACGTTATACCATATAACGTAATACGTTATAACGTTACACCATATAACGTAATACGTTATAACGTTATACCATATAACGCTACACGTTTTAACGTAATACCATATAACGTAATACGTTATAACGTTATACCATATCACGCAATACGTTATAGCGTTATACCATATATCGCAATACATTATAACGTTATACCATATAACGTAATACGTTATAACGTTATACCATATAACGCAATACGTTATAGTGTTATATCATATAACGCAATACAATATAACGTTATACCATATAACGTTATACCATATGACGTTATACCATATCACGTAATACGCTATAACGTTATACCATATAACGTAATACGTTATAACGTAATACCATATAACGTAACACGTTATAACGTTATACCATATGACGTTATACCATATAACGTAATACGTTATAACGTTATACCATATAACGTAATACGTTATAACGTTATACCATATATCGTAATACGTCATGACGTAATACCATATAACGTAATACGTTATAACGTTATTCCATATAACGTAATACGTTATAACGTTATACCATATAACGTAATACGTTATAACGTAATACGTTATAACGTTATACCGTATATCGTAATACGTTATGACGTAATACCATATAACGTAATACGTTATAACGTAATACCATATAACGTAACACGTTATAACGTTATACCATATGACGTTATACCATATAACGTAATACGTTATAACGTTATACCATATAACGTAATACGTTATAACGTTATACCATATATCGTAATACGTTATGACGTAATGCCATATAACGTAATACGTTATAACGTTATTCCATATAACGTAATACGTTATAACGTTATACCATATAACGTAATACGTTATAACGTAATACGTTATAACGTTATACCATATATCGTAATACGTTATGACGTAATACCATATGACGTAATACGTTATAACGTTATTCCATATAACGTAATACGTTATAACGTAATACCATATAACGTAAAACGTTATAACGTTATACCATATAACGTAATACGTTATAACGATGTACCATATAACGTAATACGTTATAACGTTATACCATATAACGTAATACGTTATAACGTTATACCATATAACGTAATACGTTATAACGTTATACCATATAACGTAATACGTTATAACGTTATACCATATATCGTAATACGTTATGACGTAATACCATATAACGTAATACGTTATAACCTTATTCCATATAACGTAATACGTTATAACGATATACCATATAACGTAATACGTTATAACGTAATACGTTATAACGTTATACCATATATCGTAATACGTTATGACGTAATACCATATAACGTAATACGTTATAACGTTATTCTATATAACGTAATACGTTATAACGTAATACCATATAACGGAAAACGTTATAACGTTATACCATATAACGTAATACGTTATAACGATGTACCATATAACGTAATACGTTATAACGTTATACCATATAACGTAATACGTTATAACGTCATTCCATATAACGTAATACGTTATAACGTAATACCATATAACGTAAAACGTTATAACGTTATACCATATAACGTAATACGTTATAACGATGTACCATATAACGTAATACGTTATGACGTAATACCATATAACGTAATACGTTATAACGTTGTACCATATAACGTAATACGTTATAACGTTGTACCATATAACGTAATACGTTATAACGTTGTACCATATAACGTAATACGTTCTAACGTTGTACCATATAACGCAATACGTTATAACGTTATACCATATAGCGTAATACATTATAACGTTATAGCATATGGCGTTATACCATATCACGTAATACGCTATAGCGTTATACCATATAACATAATACGTTATAACGTTATACCATATAACGTAAAACGTTATAACGTTATACCATATAACGTAATACGTTATAACGATGTACCATATAACGTAATACGTTATGACGTAATACCATATAACGTAATACGTTATGACGTTATTCCATATAACGTAATACGTTATAACGTAATACCATATAACGTAATACGTTATAACGTTATTCTATATAACGTAATACGTTATAACGTAATTCCATATAACGTAAGACGTTATAACGTTATACCATATAACGTAATACGTTATAACGTTGTACCATATAACGTAATACGTTATAACGTTGTACCATATAACGCAATACGTTATAACGTTATACCATATAACGTAATACGTTATAACGTTATACCATATAACGTAATACGTTATAACGTTGTACCATATAACGTAATACGTTCTAACGTTGTACCATATAACGCAATACGTTATAACGTTATACCATATAGCGTAATACATTATAACGTTATAACATATGGCGTTATACCATATCACGTAATACGCTATAGCGTTATACCATGTGACGTTATACCATATCACGTAATACGCTATAGCGTTATACCATATAACATAATACGTTATAACGTTATACCATATAACGTAATACGTTATAACGTTATACCATATAACGTAATACGTTATAACGTTATACCATATAACGTAATACGTTATAACGTTGTACGATATAACGTAATACGTTATAACGTTGTACCATATAACGCAATACGTTATAACGTTATACCATATAGCGTAATACATTATAACGTTATAGCATATGGCGTTATACCATATCACGTAATACGCTATAGCGTTATACCATATAACATAATACGTTATAACGTTATACCATATAACGTAATGCGTTATAACGTTATACCATATAACGTAATACAATATAACGTTATACCATATAACTTAATACCGTATAACGTAATATGTTGTAACGTTATACCATATATGTAATACGTTATAACGTTATACCATATAACGTAATACGTTATAACGTTATACCATATAACGTAATACGTTATAACGTTATACCATATAACTTAATACCGTATAACGTAATATGTTGTAACGTTATACCATATAACGTAATACGTTATAACGTTATACCATATAACGTAATACGTTATAACGTTATACCATATAACGTAAGATCATATAACGTAATATGTTATAGTGTTATACCATATAACGCAATACGTTATAACGTTATACCATATAACGTAATACGTTATAACGTTATACCATATAACGTAATACGTTATAACGTAATAAGTTATAACGTTATACCATATACCGTAATACGTTATGACGTAATACCATATAACGTAATACGTTATAACGTAATACCATATAACGTAACACGTTATAACGTTATACCATATGACGTTATACCATATAACGTAATACGTTATAACGTTATACCATATAACGTAATACGTTATAACGTTATACCATATATCGTAATACGTTATGACGTAATGCCATATAACGTAATACGTTATAACGTTATTCCATATAACGTAATACGTTATAACGTTATACCATATAACGTAATACGTTATAACGTAATACGTTATAACGTTATACCATATATCGTAATACGTTATGACGTAATACCATATAACGTAATACGTTATGACGTTATTCCATATAACGTAATACGTTATAACGTAATACCATATAACGTAAAACGTTATAACGTTATACCATATAACGTAATACGCTATAACGATGTACCATATAACGTAATACGTTATAACGTTATACCATATAACGTAATACGTTATAACGTTATTCCATATAACGTAATACGTTATAACGTAATACCATATAACTTAAAACGTTATAACGTTATACCATATAACGTAATACGTTATAACGATGTACCATATAACGTAATACGTTATGACGGAATACCATATAACGTACTACGTTATGACGTTATTCCATATAACGTAATACGTTATAACGTAATACCATATAACGTAATACGTTATAACGTTATTCTATATAACGTAATACGTTATAACGTAATTCCATATAACGTAAGACGTTATAACGTTATACCATATAACGTAATACGTTATAACGTTGTACCTTATAACGTAATACGTTATAACGTTGTACCATATAACGTAATACGTTATAACGTAATACGTTATAACGTTATACCATATATCGTAATACGTTATGACGTAATACCATATAACGTAATACGTTATAACGTTATTCCATATAACGTAATACGTTATAACGTAATACCATATAACGTAAAACGTTATAACGTTATACCATATAACGTAATACGTTATAACGATGTACCATATAACGTAATACGTTATAACGTTATACCATATAACGTAATACGTTATAACGTTATACCATATAACGTAATACGTTATAACGTTATACCATATAACGTAATACGTTATAACGTTATACCATATATCGTAATACGTTATGACGTAATACCATATAACGTAATACGTTATAACGTTATTCCATATAACGTAATACGTTATAACGATATACCATATAACGTAATACGTTATAACGTAATACGTTATAACGTTATACCATATATCGTAATACGTTATGACGTAATACCATATAACGTAATACGTTATAACGTTATTCCATATAACGTAATACGTTATAACGTAATACCATATAACGTAAAACGTTATAACGTTATACCATATAACGTAATACGCTATAACGATGTACCATATAACGTAATACGTTATAACGTTATACCATATAACGTAATACGTTATAACGTTATTCCATATAACGTAATACGTTATAACGTAATACCATATAACTTAAAACGTTATAACGTTATACCATATAACGTAATACGTTATAACGATGTACCATATAACGTAATACGTTATGACGTAATACCATATAACGTACTACGTTATGACGTTATTCCATATAACGTAATACGTTATAACGTAATACCATATAACGTAATACGTTATAACGTTATTCTATATAACGTAATACGTTATAACGTAATTCCATATAACGTAAGACGTTATAACGTTATACCATATAACGTAATACGTTATAACGTTGTACCTTATAACGTAATACGTTATAACGTTGTACCATATAACGCAATACGTTATAACGTAATACCATATAACGCAATACGCTATAACGTTATACCATATGACGTTATACCATATCACGTAATACGCTATAGCGTAATACCATATAACATAATACGTTATAACGTTATACCATGTAACGTAATACGTTATAACGTTATACCATATAACGTAATACGTTATAACGTAATACCATATAACGTAATACGTTATAACGTTATACCATATGACGTTGTACCATATAACGCAATACGTCATAACTTTATACCATATAACGTTATACCATATAACGTTTTACTATATAACGTAATACGTTATAACGTTATAACGTTATACCATATAACGTAATACGTTATAACGTTATACCATATAACTTAATACCGTATAACGTAATATGTTGTAAAGTTATACCATATAACGTAATACGTTATAACGTAATTCCATATAACGTAATACGTTATAACGTTACACCATATAACGTAATACGTTATAACGTTATACCATATAACGTAATACGTTATAACGTTGTACCATATAACGTAATACGTTATAACGTTGTACCATATAACGCAAGACGTTATAACGTTATACCATATAGCGTAATACATTATAACGTTATAACATATGGCGTTATACCATATCACGTAATACGCTATAGCGTTATACCATATAACATAATACGTTATAACGTTATACCATATAACGT
Source organism: Bombus vancouverensis nearcticus (assembly GCF_051014615.1). Lineage (NCBI taxonomy): Eukaryota > Metazoa > Arthropoda > Insecta > Hymenoptera > Apidae > Bombus > Bombus vancouverensis. Next base: position 8,786,294 of record NC_134911.1, read on the forward strand.
AATGCGTTATAACGTTATACCATATAACGTAATACAATATAACGTTATACCATATAACTTAATACCGTATAACGTAATATGTTGTAACGCTATACCATATAACGTAATACGTTATAACGTTATACCATATCACGTAATACGCTATAGCGTTATACCATATAACATAATACGTTATAACGTTATACCATATAACGTAATGCGTTATAACGTTATACCATATAACGTAATACAATATAACGTTATACCATATAACTTAATACCGTATAACGTAATATGTTGTAACGCTATACCATATAACGTAATACGTTATAACGTTATACCATATAACGTAATACGTTATAACGTTATACCATATAACGTAATACGTTATAACGTTATACCATATAACGTAATACGTTATAACGTTATACCATATAACTTAATACCGTATAACATAATACGTTATAACGTTATACCATATAACGTAATGCGTTATAACGTTATACCATATAACGTAATACAATATAACGTTATACCATATAACTTAATACCGTATAACGTAATATGTTGTAACGCTATACCATATAACGTAATACGATATAACGTTATACCATATGACGTTATACCATATCACGTAATACGTTATAACGTTATACCATATAAAGTAATACGTTATAACGTAATACCATATAACGTATCACGTTATAACGTTATACCATATGACGTTATACCATATAACGTAATACGTTATAACGTTATGCCATATAACGTAATACGTTATAACGTTATACCATATATCGTAATACGTTATGACGTAATACCATATAACGTAATACGTTATAACGTTATTCCATATAACGTAATACGTTATAACGTAATACCATATAACGTAATACGTTATAACGTTATACCATATAACGTAATACGTTATAACGTTGTACCATATAACGTAATACGTTATAACGTTGTACCATATAACGCAATACGTTATAATGTTATACCATATAACGTAATACGTTATAACGTTATAACATATGACGTTATACCATATCACGTAATACGCTATAGCGTTATACCATATAACATAATACGTTATATCGTTATAACGTTATACCATATAACGTAATACAATATAACGTTATACCATATGACGTTATACCATATACCGTAGTATGTTATAACGTTATACCATATAAGGTATTACGTTATAAACTTATACCATATAACGTAATACGTTATAACGTTATACCATATGACGTTATACCATATAACGTAATACGTCATAACGTCATACCATATAACGTTTTACCATATAACGTAATACGTTATAACGTTATAACTTTATACCATATAACGTAATACGTTATCACGTTATACCATATAACGTAATATGTTATAACGTTATAACATATGACGTTATACCGTATCACGTAATTCGCTATAGCGTTATACCATATAACATAATACGTTATAACGTTATACCATATAACGTAATACGTTATAACGTTATACCATATAACGTAATACAGTATAACGTTATACCATATGACGTTATACCATATCATGTAATACGTTATAACGTTATACCGTATAACGTAATACGTTATAACGTTATACCATATAAGGTATTACGTTATAAACTTATACCATATAACGTAATACGTTATAACGTTATACCATATGACGTAGTACGTTATAACGTTATAACATATAACGTAATATCATATGACGTAATATGTTATAACGTAATACCATATAACGTAATACGTTATAACGTTACACCATATAACGTAATACGTTATAACGTTATACCATATAACGCTACAAGTTTTAACGTAATACCATATAACGTAATACGTTATAACGTTATACCATATCACGCAATACGTTATAGCGTTATACCATATAACGCAATACATTATAACGTTATACCATATAACATAATACGTTATAACGTTATACCATATAGCGTAATACATTATAACGTTATAACATATGACGTTATACCATATCACGTAATACGCTATAGCTTTATACCATATAACATAATACGTTATAACGTTATGCCATATAACGTAATGCGTTATAACGTTATACCATATAACGTAATACAATATAACGTTATACCATATAACTTAATACCGTATAACGTAATATGTTGTAACGTTATACCATATGACGTAATACGTTATAACGTTATACCATATAACGTAATACGTTATAACGTCATACGTTATAACGTTATACCATATAACGTAATACGTTATAACGTAATACCATATAACGAAAAACGTTATAACGTTATACCATATAACGTAATACGTTATAACGATGTACCATATAACGTAATACGTTATGACGTAATACCATATAACGTAATACGTTATGACGTTATTCCATATAACGTAATACGTTATAACGTAATACCATATAACGTAATACGTTATAACGTTATTCTATATAACGTAATACGTTATAACGTAATTCCATATAACGTAAGACGTTATAACGTTATACCATATAACGTAATACGTTATAACGTTGTACCATATAACGTAATACGTTATAACGTTGTACCATATAACGCAATACGTTATAACGTTATACCATATAACGTAATACGTTATAACGTTGTACGATATAACGTAATACGTTATAACGTTGTACCATATAACGCAATACGTTATAACGTTATACCATATAGCGTAATACATTATAACGTTATAGCATATGGCGTTATACCATATCACGTAATACGCTATAGCGTTATACCATATAACATAATACGTTATAACGTTATACCATATAACGTAATGCGTTATAACGTTATACCATATAACGTAATACAATATAACGTTATACCATATAACTTAATACCGTATAACGTAATATGTTGTAACGTTATACCATATATGTAATACGTTATAACGTTATACCATATAACGTAATACGTTATAACGTTATACCATATAACGTAATACGTTATAACGTTATACCATATAACTTAATACCGTATAACGTAATATGTTGTAACGTTATACCATATAACGTAATACGTTATAACGTTATACCATATAACGTAATACGTTATAACGTTATACCATATAAAGTAAGATCATATAACGTAATATGTTATAGTGTTATACCATATAACGCAATACGTTATAACGTTATACCATATAACGTAATACGTTATAACGTTATACCATATAACGTAATACGTTATAACGTAATAAGTTATAACGTTATACCATATACCGTAATACGTTATGACGTAATACCATATAACGTAATACGTTATAACGTAATACCATATAACGTAACACGTTATAACGTTATACCATATGACGTTATACCATATAACGTAATACGTTATAACGTTATACCATATAACGTAATACGTTATAACGTTATACCATATATCGTAATACGTTATGACGTAATGCCATATAACGTAATACGTTATAACGTTATTCCATATAACGTAATACGTTATAACGTTATACCATATAACGTAATACGTTATAACGTAATACGTTATAACGTTATACCATATATCGTAATACGTTATGACGTAATACCATATAACGTAATACGTTATAACGTTATTCCATATAACGTAATACGTTATAACGTAATACCATATAACGTAAAACGTTATAACGTTATACCATATAACGTAATACGTTATAACGATGTACCATATAACGTAATACATTATAACGTTACACCATACAACGTAATACGTTATAACGTTATACCATATAACGTAATACGTTATAACGTTATACCATATATCGTAATACGTTATGACGTAATACCATATAACGTAATACGTTATAACGTTATTCCATATAACGTAATACGTTATAACGTAATACCATATAACGTAAAACGTTATAACGTTATACCATATAACGTAATACGCTATAACGATGTACCATATAACGTAATACGTTATAACGTTATACCATATAACGTAATACGCTATAACGATGTACCATATAACGTAATACGTTATAACGTTATACCATATAACGTAATACGTTATAACGTTATTCCATATAACGTAATACGTTATAACGTAATACCATATAACTTAAAACGTTATAACGTTATACCATATAACGTAATACGTTATAACGATGTACCATATAACGTAATACGTTATGACGTAATACCATATAACGTACTACGTTATGACGTTATTCCATATAACGTAATACGTTATAACGTAATACCATATAACGTAATACGTTATAACGTTATTCTATATAACGTAATACGTTATAACGTAATTCCATATAACGTAAGACGTTATAACGTTATACCATATAACGTAATACGTTATAACGTTGTACCTTATAACGTAATACGTTATAACGTTGTACCATATAACGTAATACGTTATAACGTAATACGTTATAACGTTATACCATATATCGTAATACGTTATGACGTAATACCATATAACGTAATACGTTATAACGTTATTCCATATAACGTAATACGTTATAACGTAATACCATATAACGTAAAACGTTATAACGTTATACCATATAACGTAATACGTTATAACGATGTACCATATAACGTAATACGTTATAACGTTATACCATATAACGTAATACGTTATAACGTTATACCATATAACGTAATACGTTATAACGTAATACCATATAACGTAATACGTTATAACGTTATTCTATATAACGTAATACGTTATAACGTAATTCCATATAACGTAAGACGTTATAACGTTATACCATATAACGTAATACGTTATAACGTTGTACCTTATAACGTAATACGTTATAACGTTGTACCATATAACGTAATACGTTATAACGTAATACGTTATAACGTTATACCATATATCGTAATACGTTATGACGTAATACCATATAACGTAATACGTTATAACGTTATTCCATATAACGTAATACGTTATAACGTAATACCATATAACGTAAAACGTTATAACGTTATACCATATAACGTAATACGTTATAACGATGTACCATATAACGTAATACGTTATAACGTTATACCATATAACGTAATACGTTATAACGTTATACCATATAACGTAATACGTTATAACGTTATACCATATAACGTAATACGTTATAACGTTATACCATATATCGTAATACGTTATGACGTAATACCATATAACGTAATACGTTATAACGTTATTCCATATAACGTAATACGTTATAACGATATACCATATAACGTAATACGTTATAACGTAATACGTTATAACGTTATACCATATATCGTAATACGTTATGACGTAATACCATATAACGTAATACGTTATAACGTTATTCCATATAACGTAATACGTTATAACGTAATACCATATAACGTAAAACGTTATAACGTTATACCATATAACGTAATACGCTATAACGATGTACCATATAACGTAATACGTTATAACGTTATACCATATAACGTAATACGTTATAACGTTATTCCATACAACGTAATACGTTATAACGTAATACCATATAACTTAAAACGTTATAACGTTATACCATATAACGTAATACGTTATAACGATGTACCATATAACGTAATACGTTATGACGTAATACCATATAACGTACTACGTTATGACGTTATTCCATATAACGTAATACGTTATAACGTAATACCATATAACGTAATACGTTATAACGTTATTCTATATAACGTAATACGTTATAACGTAATTCCATATAACGTAAGACGTTATAACGTTATACCATATAACGTAATACGTTATAACGTTGTACCTTATAACGTAATACGTTATAACGTTGTACCATATAACGCAATACGTTATAACGTTATACCATATAACGTAATACGTTATAACGTAATACCATATAACGCAATACGCTATAACGTTATACCATATGACGTTATACCATATCACGTAATACGCTATAGCGTAATACCATATAACATAATACGTTATAACGTTATACCATATAACGTAATACGTTATAACGTTATACCATATAACGTAATACGTTATAACGTAATACCATATAACGTAATACGTTATAACGTTATACCATATGACGTTGTACCATATAACGCAATACGTCATAACTTTATACCATATAACGTTATACCATATAACGTTTTACTATATAACGTAATACGTTATAACGTTATAACGTTATACCATATAACGTAATACGTTATAACGTTATACCATATAACTTAATACCGTATAACGTAATATGTTGTAAAGTTATACCATATAACGTAATACGTTATAACGTAATTCCATATAATGTAATACGTTATAACGTTACACCATATAACGTAATACGTTATAACGTTATACCATATAACGTAATACGTTATAACGTTGTACCATATAACGTAATACGTTATAACGTTGTACCATATAACGCAAGACGTTATAACGTTATACCATATAGCGTAATACATTATAACGTTATAACATATGGCGTTATACCATATCACGTAATACGCTATAGCGTTATACCATATAACATAATACGTTATAACGTTATACCATATAACGTAATGCGTTATAACGTTATACCATATAACGTAATACAATATAACGTTATACCATATAACTTAATACCGTATAACGTAATATGTTGTAACGCTATACCATATAACGTAATACGTTATAACGATATACCATATAACGTAGTACGTTATAACGTTATACCATATAACGTAATACGTTATAACGTTATACCATATAACGTAATACGTTATAACGTTATACCATATAACTTAATACCGTATAACGTAATATGTTGTAACGTTATACCACATAACGTAATACGTTATAACGTTATACCATATAACGTAATACGTTATAACGTTATACCATATAACGTAAGATCATATAACGTAATATGTTATAGTGTTATACCATATAATGCAATACGTTATAACGTTATACCATATAACGTAATACGTTATAACGTTATACCATATAACGTAATACGTTATAACGTTATACCATATAACTTTATACCATATGACGTTATACCATATCACGTAATACGCTATAGCGATATACCATATAACATAATACGTTATATCGTTATACCATATAACGTAATACGATATAACGTTATACCATATGACGTTATACCATATCACGTAATACGTTATAACGTTATACCATATAAAGTAATACGTTATAACGTAATACCATATAACGTATCACGTTATAACGTTATACCATATGACGTTATACCATATAACGTAATACGTTATAACGTTATGCCATATAACGTAATACGTTATAACGTTATACCATATATCGTAATACGTTATGACGCAATACCATATAACGTAATACGTTATAACGTTATTCCATATAACGTAATACGTTATAACGTAATACCATATAACGTAATACGTTATAACGTTATACCATATAACGTAATACGTTATAACGTTGTACCATATAACGTAATACGTTATAACGTTGTACCATATAACGCAATACGTTATAACGTTATACCATATAACGTAATACGTTATAACGTTATAACATATGACGTTATACCATATCACGTAATACGCTATAGCGTTATACCATATAACATAATACGTTATATCGTTATAACGTTATACCATATAACGTAATACAATATAACGTTATACCATATGACGTTATACCATATACCGTAATATGTTATAACGTTATACCATATAAGGTATTACGTTATAAACTTTTACCATATAACGTAATACGTTATAACGTAATACCATGCGACGTTATACCATATCACGTAATACGTTATAACGTTATACCATATAACGTAATACGTTATAACGTAATACGTTATAACGTTATACCATATATCGTAATACGTTATGACGTAATACCATATAACGTAATACGTTATAACGTTATAACGTTATACCATATAACGTAATACGTTATCACGTTATACCATATAACGTAATATGTTATAGCGTTATAACATATGACGTTATACCGTATCACGTAATTCGCTATAGCGTTATACCATATAACATAATACGTTATAACGTTATACCATATACCGTAATATGTTATAACGTTATACCATATAAGGTATTACGTTATAAACTTATACCATATAACGTAATACGTTATAACGTAATACCATGCGACGTTATACCATATCACGTAATACGCTATAGCGTTATACCATATAACATAATACGTTATAACGTTATACCATATAACGTAATGCGTTATAACGTTATACCATATAACGTAATACAATATAACGTTATACCATATGACGTTATACCATATACCGTAATATGTTATGACGTTATATCATATAAGGTATTACGTTATAAACTTATACCATATAACGTAATACGTTATAACGTTATACCATATGACGTTATACCATATAACGTAATACGTCATAACGTCATACCATATAACGTTTTACCATATAACGTAATACGTTATAACGTTATAACTTTATACCATATAACGTAATACGTTATCACTTTATACCATATAACGTAATATGTTATAACGTTATAACATATGACGTTATACCGTATCACGTAATTCGCTATAGCGTTATACCATATAACATAATACGTTATAACGTTATACCATATAACGTAATACGTTATAACGTTATACCATATAACGTAATACAGTATAACGTTATACCATATGACGTTATACCATATCATGTAATACGTTATAACGTTATACCGTATAACGTAATACGTTATAACGTTATACCATATAAGGTATTACGTTATAAACTTATACCATATAACGTAATACGTTATAACGTTATACCATATGACGTAGTACGTTATAACGTTATAACATATAACGTAATATCATATGACGTAATATGTTATAACGTAATACCATATAACGTAATACGTTATAACGTTACACCATATAACGTAATACGTTATAACGTTATACCATATAACGCTACAAGTTTTAACGTAATACCATATAACGTAATACGTTATAACGTTATACCATATCACGCAATACGTTATAGCGTTATACCATATAACGTAATACAGTATAACGTTATACCATATGACGTTATACCATATCATGTAATACGTTATAACGTTATACCGTATAACGTAATACGTTATAACGTTATACCATATAAGGTATTACGTTATAAACTTATACCATATAACGTAATACGTTATAACGTTATACCATATGACGTAGTACGTTATAACGTTATAACATATAACGTAATATCATATGACGTAATATGTTATAACGTTATACCATATAACGTAATACGTTATAACGTTATACCATATAACGTAATACAGTATAACGTTATACCATATGACGTTATACCATATCATGTAATACGTTATAACGTTATACCGTATAACGTAATACGTTATAACGTTATACCATATAAGGTATTACGTTATAAACTTATACCATATAACGTAATACGTTATAACGTTATACCATATGACGTAAAACGTTATAACGTTATACCATATAACGTAATACGTTATAACGTTATACCATATAACGTAATACGATATAACGTTATACCATATGACGTTATACCATGTCACGTAATACGTTATAACGTTATACCATATAACGTAATACGTTATAACCTAATACGTTATAACGTTATATCATATATCGTAATACGTTATGACGTAATACCATATAACGTAATACGTTATAACGTTATTCTATATAACGTAATACGTTATAACGTAATTCCATATAACGTAATACGTTATAACGTTATACCATATAACGTAATACGTTATAACGTAATACCATATAACGTAAAACGTTATAACGTTATACCATATAACGTAATACGTTATAACGTTATACCATATAACGTAATACGATATAACGTTATACCATATAAGGTATTACGTTATAAACTTATACCATATAACGTTATACCATATAACGTAATATCATATGACGTAATATGTTATAACGTTATACCATATAACGTAATGCGTTATAACGTTATACCATATAACGTAATACAATATAACGTTATACCATATAACTTAATACCGTATAACGTAATATGCTGTAACGTTATACCATATAACGTAATACGTTATAACGTTATACCATATAACGTAATACGTTATAACGTTATACCATATAACGTAATACGTTATAACGTTATACCATATAACGTAATATCATATGACGTAATATGTTATAACGTTATACCATATCACGCAATACGTTATAACGTTATACCATATAACGTAATACGATATAACGTTATACCATATGACGTTATACCATATAACGTAATACGTTATAACGTTATACCATATAACGTAATACGTTATAACGTTATACCATATAACGTAATACGTTATAACGTTATACCATATAACTTAATACCGTATAACGTAATATTTTGTAACGTTATACCATATAACGTAATACGTTATAACGTTATACCATATAACGTAATACGTTATAACGTTATACCATATAACGTAAGATCATATAACGTAATATGTTATAGTGTTATACCATATAACGCAATACGTTATAACGTTATACCATATAACGTAATACGTTATAACGTTATACCATATAACGTTATACCATATGACGTTATACAATATCACGTAATACGCTATAGCGATATACCATATAACATAATACGTTATAACGTTATACCATATAACGTAATACGATATAACGTTATACCATATGACGTTATACCATATCACGTAATACGTTATAACGTTATACCATATAACGTAATACGTTATAACCTAATACGTTATAACGTTATATCATATATCGTAATACGTTATGACGTAATACCATATAACGTAATACGTTATAACGTTATTCTATATAACGTAATACGTTATAACGTAATTCCATATAACGTAATACGTTATAACGTTATACCATATAACGTAATTCGTTATAACGTTGTACCATATAACGTAATACGTTATCACGTTGTACCATATAACGCAATACGTTATAACGTTATACCATATAACGTAATACGTTATAACGTTATAACATATGACGTTATACCATATCACGTAATACGCTATAGCGTTATACCATATAACATAATACGTTATAACCTTATACCATATAACGTAATGCGTTATAACGTTATACCATATGACGTTATACCATATCACGTAATACGTTATAACGTTATACCATATAAAGTAATACGTTATAACGTAATACCATATAACGTATCACGTTATAACGTTATACCATATGACGTTATACCATATAACGTAATACGTTATAACGTTATGCCATATAACGTAATACGTTATAACGTTATACCATATATCGTAATACGTTATGACGCAATACCATATAACGTAATACGTTATAACGTTATTCCATATAACGTAATACGTTATAACGTAATACCATATAACGTAATACGTTATAACGTTATACCATATAACGTAATACGTTATAACGTTGTACCATATAACGTAATACGTTATAACGTTGTACCATATAACGCAATACGTTATAACGTTATACCATATAACGTAATACGTTATAACGTTATAACATATGACGTTATACCATATCACGTAATACGCTATAGCGTTATACCATATAACATAATACGTTATACCGTTATAACGTTATACCATATAACGTAATACAATATAACGTTATACCATATGACGTTATACCATATACCGTAATATGTTATAACGTTATACCATATAAGGTATTACGTTATAAACTTATACCATATAACGTAATACGTTATAACTTAATACCATGCGACGTTATACCATATCACGTAATACGTTATAACGTTATACCATATAACGTAATACGTTATAACGTAATACGTTATAACGTTATACCATATATCGTAATACGTTATGACGTAATACCATATAACGTAATACGTTATAACGTTATAACGTTATACCATATAACGTAATACGTTATCACGTTATACCATATAACGTAATATGTTATAGCGTTATAACATATGACGTTATACCGTATCACGTAATTCGCTATAGCGTTATACCATATAACATAATACGTTATAACGTTATACCATATACCGTAATATGTTATAACGTTATACCATATAAGGTATTACGTTATAAACTTATACCATATAACGTAATACGTTATAACGTAATACCATGCGACGTTATACCATATCACGTAATACGTCATAACGTCATACCATATAACGTAATACAATATAACGTTATACCATATGACGTTATACCATATACCGTAATATGTTATAACGTTATACCATATAAGGTATTACGTTATAAACTTATACCATATAACGTAATACGTTATAACGTAATACCATGCGACGTTATACCATATCACGTAATACGCTATAGCGTTATACCATATAACATAATACGTTATATCGTTATAACGTTATACCATATAACGTAATACAATATAACGTTATACCATATGACGTTATACCATATACCGTAATATGTTATAACGTTATACCATATAAGGTATTACGTTATAAACTTATACCATATAACGTAATACGTTATAACGTAATACCATGCGACGTTATACCATATCACGTAATACGTTATAACGTTATACCATATAACGTAATACGTTATAACGTAATACGTTATAACGTTATACCATATATCGTAATACGTTATGACGTAATACCATATAACGTAATACGTTATAACGTTATAACCTTATACCATATAACGTAATACGTTATCACGTTATACCATATAACGTAATATGTTATAGCGTTATAACATATGACGTTATACCGTATCACGTAATTCGCTATAGCGTTATACCATATAACATAATACGTTATAACGTTATACCATATAACATAATACGTTATAACGTTATACCATATAACGTAATGCGTTATAACGATATACCATATAACGTAATACAATATAACGTTATACCATATGACGTTATACCATATACCGTAATATGTTATGACGTTATATCATATAAGGTATTACGTTATAAACTTATACCATATAACGTAATACGTTATAACGTTATACCATATGACGTTATACCATATAACGTAATACGTCATAACGTCATACCATATAACGTTTTACCATATAACGTAATACGTTATAACGTTATAACTTTATACCATATAACGTAATACGTTATCACGTTATACCATATAACGTAATACGTTATAACGTTATTCCATATAACGTAATACGTTATAACGTTATTCCATATAACGTAATACGTTATAACGTAATACCATATAACGTAAAACGTTATAACGTTATACCATATAACGTAATACGCTATAACGATGTACCATATAACGTAATACGTTATAACGTTATACCATATAACGTAATACGTTATAACGTTATTCCATATAACGTAATACGTTATAACGTAATACCATATAACTTAAAACGTTATAACGTTATACCATATAACGTAATACGTTATAACGATGTACCATATAACGTAATACGTTATGACGTAATACCATATAACGTACTACGTTATGACGTTATTCCATATAACGTAATACGTTATAACGTAATACCATATAACGTAATACGTTATAACGTTATTCTATATAACGTAATACGTTATAACGTAATTCCATATAACGTAAGACGTTATAACGTTATACCATATAACGTAATACGTTATAACGTTGTACCTTATAACGTAATACGTTATAACGTTGTACCATATAACGTAATACGTTATAACGTAATACGTTATAACGTTATACCATATATCGTAATACGTTATGACGTAATACCATATAACGTAATACGTTATAACGTTATTCCATATAACGTAATACGTTATAACGTAATACCATATAACGTAAAATGTTATAACGTTATACCATATAACGTAATACGTTATAACGATGTACCATATAACGTAATACGTTATAACGTTATACCATATAACGTAATACGTTATAACGTTATACCATATAACGTAATACGTTATAACGTTATACCATATAACGTAATACGTTATAACGTTATACCATATATCGTAATACGTTATGACGTAATACCATATAACGTAATACGTTATAACGTTATTCCATATAACGTAATACGTTATAACGATATACCATATAACGTAATACGTTATAACGTAATACGTTATAACGTTATACCATATATCGTAATACGTTATGACGTAATACCATATAACGTAATACGTTATAACGTTATTCCATATAACGTAATACGTTATAACGTAATACCATATAACGTAAAACGTTATAACGTTATACCATATAACGTAATACGCTATAACGTTGTACCATATAACGTAATACGTTATAACGTTATACCATATAACGTAATACGTTATAACGTTATTCCATACAACGTAATACGTTATAACGTAATACCATATAACTTAAAACGTTATAACGTTATACCATATAACGTAATACGTTATAACGATGTACCATATAACGTAATACGTTATGACGTAATACCATAAACGTACTACGTTATGACGTTATTCCATATAACGTAATACGTTATAACGTAATACCATATAACGTAATACGTTATAACGTTATTCTATATAACGTAATACGTTATAACGTAATTCCATATAACGTAAGACGTTATAACGTTATACCATATAACGTAATACGTTATAACGTTGTACCTTATAACGTAATACGTTATAACGTTGTACCATATAACGCAATACGTTATAACGTTATACCATATAACGTAATACGTTATAACGTAATACCATATAACGCAATACGCTATAACGTTATACCATATGACGTTATACCATATCACGTAATACGCTATAGCGTAATACCATATAACATAATACGTTATAACGTTATACCATATAACGTAATACGTTATAACGTTATACCATATAACGTAATACGTTATAACGTAATACCATATAACGTAATACGTTATAACGTTATACCATATGACGTTGTACCATATAACGCAATACGTCATAACTTTATACCATATAACGTTATACCATATAACGTTTTACTATATAACGTAATACGTTATAACGTTATAACGTTATACCATATAACGTAATACGTTATAACGTTATAGCATATAACTTAATACCGTATAACGTAATATGTTGTAAAGTTATACCATATAACGTAATACGTTATAACGTAATTCCATATAATGTAATACGTTATAACGTTACACCATATAACGTAATACGTTATAACGTTATACCATATAACGTAATACGTTATAACGTTGTACCATATAACGTAATACGTTATAACGTTGTACCATATAACGCAAGACGTTATAACGTTATACCATATAGCGTAATACATTATAACGTTATAACATATGGCGTTATACCATATCACGTAATACGCTATAGCGTTATACCATATAACATAATACGTTATAACGTTATACCATATAACGTAATGCGTTATAACGTTATACCATATAACGTAATACAATATAACGTTATACCATATAACTTAATACCGTATAACGTAATATGTTGTAACGCTATACCATATAACGTAATACGTTATAACGATATACCATATAACGTAGTACGTTATAACGTTATACCATATAACGTAATACGTTATAACGTTATACCATATAACGTAATACGTTATAACGTTATACCATATAACTTAATACCGTATAACGTAATATGTTGTAACGTTATACCACATAACGTAATACGTTATAACGTTATACCATATAACGTAATACGTTATAACGTTATACCATATAACGTAAGATCATATAACGTAATATGTTATAGTGTTATACCATATAATGCAATACGTTATAACGTTATACCATATAACGTAATACGTTATAACGTTATAACGTTATACCATATAACGTAATACGTTATCACGTTATACCATATAACGTAATATGTTATAGCGTTATAACATATGACGTTATACCGTATCACGTAATTCGCTATAGCGTTATACCATATAACATAATACGTTATAACGTTATACCATATATCGTAATACGTTATGACGCAATACCATATAACGTAATACGTTATAACGTTATTCCATATAACGTAATACGTTATAACGTAATACCATATAACGTAATACGTTATAACGTTATACCATATAACGTAATACGTTATAACGTTGTACCATATAACGTAATACGTTATAACGTTGTACCATATAACGCAATACGTTATAACGTTATACCATATAACGTAATACGTTATAACGTTATAACATATGACGTTATACCATATCACGTAATACGCTATAGCGTTATACCATATAACATAATACGTTATATCGTTATAACGTTATACCATATAACGTAATACAATATAACGTTATACCATATGACGTTATACCATATACCGTAATATGTTATAACGTTATACCATATAAGGTATTACGTTATAAACTTTTACCATATAACGTAATACGTTATAACGTAATACCATGCGACGTTATACCATATCACGTAATACGTTATAACGTTATACCATATAACGTAATACGTTATAACGTAATACGTTATAACGTTATACCATATATCGTAATACGTTATGACGTAATACCATATAACGTAATACGTTATAACGTTATAACGTTATACCATATAACGTAATACGTTATCACGTTATACCATATAACGTAATATGTTATAGCGTTATAACATATGACGTTATACCGTATCACGTAATTCGCTATAGCGTTATACCATATAACATAATACGTTATAACGTTATACCATATACCGTAATATGTTATAACGTTATACCATATAAGGTATTACGTTATAAACTTATACCATATAACGTAATACGTTATAACGTAATACCATGCGACGTTATACCATATCACGTAATACGCTATAGCGTTATACCATATAACATAATACGTTATAACGTTATACCATATAACGTAATGCGTTATAACGTTATACCATATAACGTAATACAATATAACGTTATACCATATGACGTTATACCATATACCGTAATATGTTATGACGTTATATCATATAAGGTATTACGTTATAAACTTATACCATATAACGTAATACGTTATAACGTTATACCATATGACGTTATACCATATAACGTAATACGTCATAACGTCATACCATATAACGTTTTACCATATAACGTAATACGTTATAACGTTATAACTTTATACCATATAACGTAATACGTTATCACGTTATACCATATAACGTAATATGTTATAACGTTATAACATATGACGTTATACCGTATCACGTAATTCGCTATAGCGTTATACCATATAACATAATACGTTATAACGTTATACCATATAACGTAATACGTTATAACGTTATACCATATAACGTAATACAGTATAACGTTATACCATATGACGTTATACCATATCATGTAATACGTTATAACGTTATACCGTATAACGTAATACGTTATAACGTTATACCATATAAGGTATTACGTTATAAACTTATACCATATAACGTAATACGTTATAACGTTATACCATATGACGTAGTACGTTATAACGTTATAACATATAACGTAATATCATATGACGTAATATGTTATAACGTAATACCATATAACGTAATACGTTATAACGTTACACCATATAACGTAATACGTTATAACGTTATACCATATAACGCTACAAGTTTTAACGTAATACCATATAACGTAATACGTTATAACGTTATACCATATCACGCAATACGTTATAGCGTTATACCATATAACGTAATACAGTATAACGTTATACCATATGACGTTATACCATATCATGTAATACGTTATAACGTTATACCGTATAACGTAATACGTTATAACGTTATACCATATAAGGTATTACGTTATAAACTTATACCATATAACGTAATACGTTATAACGTTATACCATATGACGTAGTACGTTATAACGTTATAACATATAACGTAATATCATATGACGTAATATGTTATAACGTTATACCATATAACGTAATACGTTATAACGTTATACCATATAACGTAATACAGTATAACGTTATACCATATGACGTTATACCATATCATGTAATACGTTATAACGTTATACCGTATAACGTAATACGTTATAACGTTATACCATATAAGGTATTACGTTATAAACTTATACCATATAACGTAATACGTTATAACGTTATACCATATGACGTAGTACGTTATAACGTTATAACATATAACGTAATATCATATGACGTAATATGTTATAACGTTATACCATATAACGTAATGCGTTATAACGTTATACCATATAACGTAATACAATATAACGTTATACCATATAACTTAATACCGTATAACGTAATATGTTGTAACGTTATACCATATAACGTAATACGTTATAACGTTATACCATATAACGTAATACGTTATAACGTTATACCATATAACGTAATACGTCATAACGTTATACCATATAACTTAATACCGTATAACGTAATATGTTGTAACGTTATACCATATAACGTAATACGTTATAACGTTATACCATATAACGTAATACGTTATAACGTTATACCATATAACGTAATACGTTATAACGTTATACCATATAACGTAATACGTTATAACGTTATACCATATAACGTAATACGTTATAACGTTATACCATATATCGTAATACGTTATAACGTTATACCATATAACGTAATACGATATAACGTTATACCATATGACGTTATACCATGTCACGTAATACGTTATAACGTTATACCATATAACGTAATACGTTATAACCTAATACGTTATAACGTTATATCATATATCGTAATACGTTATGACGTAATACCATATAACGTAATACGTTATAACGTTATTCTATATAACGTAATACGTTATAACGTAATTCCATATAACGTAATACGTTATAACGTTATACCATATAACGTAATTCGTTATAACGTTGTACCATATAACGTAATACGTTATAACGTTGTACCATATAACGCAATACGTTATAACGTTATACCATATAACGTAATACGTTATAACGTTATAACATATGACGTTATACCATATCACGTAATACGCTATAGCGTTATACCATATAACATAATACGTTATAACCTTATACCATATAACGTAATGCGTTATAACGTTATACCATATAACGTAATACCATATAACTTAATACCATATAACGTAATATGTTATAACGTTATACCATATAACGTAATACGTTATAACGTTATACCATATAACGTAATACGTTATAACGTTATACCATATAACGTAATACGTTATAACGTTATACCATATAACGTAAGGTCATATAACGTAATATGTTATAACGTTATACCATATAACGTAATACGTTATAACGTTACACCATATAACGTAATACGTTATAACGTTATACCATATAACGCTACACGTTTTAAATTAATACCATATAACGTAATACGTTATAACGTTATACCATATCACGCAATACGTTATAACGTTACACCATATCACGCAATACGTTATAGCGTTATACCATATAACGCAATACATTATAATGTTATACCATATAACGTAATACGTTATAACGTTATACCATATAACGCTACACGTTTTAAATTAACACCATATAACGTAATATGTTATAACGTTATACCATATCACGCAATACGTTATAACGTTATACCATATAACGTAATACGATATAACGTTATACCATATGACGTTATACCATATAACGTAATACGTTATAACGTTATACCATATAACGTAATACGTTATAACGTTATACCATATAACGTAATACGTTATAACGTTATACCATATAACTTAATACCGTATAACGTAATATTT
Organism: Bombus vancouverensis nearcticus; assembly: GCF_051014615.1. Classification (NCBI taxonomy): domain Eukaryota; kingdom Metazoa; phylum Arthropoda; class Insecta; order Hymenoptera; family Apidae; genus Bombus; species Bombus vancouverensis. The sequence continues at coordinate 8,806,122 of NC_134911.1, forward strand.
TGTAACGTTATACCATATAACGTAATACGTTATAACGTTATACCATATAACGTAATACGTTATAACGTTATACCATATAACGTAAGATCATATAACGTAATATGTTATAGTGTTATACCATATAACGCAATACGTTATAACGTTATACCATATAACGTAATACGTTATAACGTTATACCATATAACGTTATACCATATGACGTTATACAATATCACGTAATACGCTATAGCGATATACCATATAACATAATACGTTATAACGTTATACCATATAACGTAATACGATATAACGTTATACCATATGACGTTATACCATATCACGTAATACGTTATAACGTTATACCATATAACGTAATACGTTATAACCTAATACGTTATAACGTTATATCATATATCGTAATACGTTATGACGTAATACCATATAACGTAATACGTTATAACGTTATTCTATATAACGTAATACGTTATAACGTAATTCCATATAACGTAATACGTTATAACGTTATACCATATAACGTAATTCGTTATAACGTTGTACCATATAACGTAATACGTTATCACGTTGTACCATATAACGCAATACGTTATAACGTTATACCATATAACGTAATACGTTATAACGTTATAACATATGACGTTATACCATATCACGTAATACGCTATAGCGTTATACCATATAACATAATACGTTATAACCTTATACCATATAACGTAATGCGTTATAACGTTATACCATATGACGTTATACCATATCACGTAATACGTTATAACGTTATACCATATAAAGTAATACGTTATAACGTAATACCATATAACGTATCACGTTATAACGTTATACCATATGACGTTATACCATATAACGTAATACGTTATAACGTTATGCCATATAACGTAATACGTTATAACGTTATACCATATATCGTAATACGTTATGACGCAATACCATATAACGTAATACGTTATAACGTTATTCCATATAACGTAATACGTTATAACGTAATACCATATAACGTAATACGTTATAACGTTATACCATATAACGTAATAGGTTATAACGTTGTACCATATAACGTAATACGTTATAACGTTGTACCATATAACGCAATACGTTATAACGTTATACCATATAACGTAATACGTTATAACGTTATAACATATGACGTTATACCATATCACGTAATACGCTATAGCGTTATACCATATAACATAATACGTTATATCGTTATAACGTTATACCATATAACGTAATACAATATAACGTTATACCATATGACGTTATACCATATCACGTAATACGTTATAACGTTATACCATATAAAGTAATACGTTATAACGTAATACCATATAACGTATCACGTTATAACGTTATACCATATGACGTTATACCATATAACGTAATACGTTATAACGTTATACCATATACCGTAATATGTTATAACGTTATACCATATAAGGTATTACGTTATAAACTTTTACCATATAACGTAATACGTTATAACGTAATACCATGCGACGTTATACCATATCACGTAATACGTTATAACGTTATACCATATAACGTAATACGTTATAACGTAATACGTTATAACGTTATACCATATATCGTAATACGTTATGACGTAATACCATATAACGTAATACGTTATAACGTTATAACGTTATACCATATAACGTAATACGTTATCACGTTATACCATATAACGTAATATGTTATAGCGTTATAACATATGACGTTATACCGTATCACGTAATTCGCTATAGCGTTATACCATATAACATAATACGTTATAACGTTATACCATATACCGTAATATGTTATAACGTTATACCATATAAGGTATTACGTTATAAACTTATACCATATAACGTAATACGTTATAACGTAATACCATGCGACGTTATACCATATCACGTAATACGCTATAGCGTTATACCATATAACATAATACGTTATAACGTTATACCATATAACGTAATGCGTTATAACGTTATACCATATAACGTAATACAATATAACGTTATACCATATGACGTTATACCATATACCGTAATATGTTATGACGTTATATCATATAAGGTATTACGTTATAAACTTATACCATATAACGTAATACGTTATAACGTTATACCATATGACGTTATACCATATAACGTAATACGTCATAACGTCATACCATATAACGTTTTACCATATAACGTAATACGTTATAACGTTATAACTTTATACCATATAACGTAATACGTTATCACGTTATACCATATAACGTAATATGTTATAACGTTATAACATATGACGTTATACCGTATCACGTAATTCGCTATAGCGTTATACCATATAACATAATACGTTATAACGTTATACCATATAACGTAATACGTTATAACGTTATACCATATAACGTAATACAGTATAACGTTATACCATATGACGTTATACCATATCATGTAATACGTTATAACGTTATACCGTATAACGTAATACGTTATAACGTTATACCATATAAGGTATTACGTTATAAACTTATACCATATAACGTAATACGTTATAACGTTATACCATATGACGTAGTACGTTATAACGTTATAACATATAACGTAATATCATATGACGTAATATGTTATAACGTAATACCATATAACGTAATACGTTATAACGTTACACCATATAACGTAATACGTTATAACGTTATACCATATAACGCTACAAGTTTTAACGTAATACCATATAACGTAATACGTTATAACGTTATACCATATCACGCAATACGTTATAGCGTTATACCATATAACGTAATACAGTATAACGTTATACCATATGACGTTATACCATATCATGTAATACGTTATAACGTTATACCGTATAACGTAATACGTTATAACGTTATACCATATAAGGTATTACGTTATAAACTTATACCATATAACGTAATACGTTATAACGTTATACCATATGACGTAGTACGTTATAACGTTATAACATATAACGTAATATCATATGACGTAATATGTTATAACGTTATACCATATAACGTAATACGTTATAACGTTATACCATATAACGTAATACAGTATAACGTTATACCATATGACGTTATACCATATCATGTAATACGTTATAACGTTATACCGTATAACGTAATACGTTATAACGTTATACCATATAAGGTATTACGTTATAAACTTATACCATATAACGTAATACGTTATAACGTTATACCATATGACGTAGTACGTTATAACGTTATAACATATAACGTAATATCATATGACGTAATATGTTATAACGTTATACCATATAACGTAATGCGTTATAACGTTATACCATATAACGTAATACAATATAACGTTATACCATATAACTTAATACCGTATAACGTAATATGTTGTAACGTTATACCATATAACGTAATACGTTATAACGTTATACCATATAACGTAATACGTTATAACGTTATACCATATAACGTAATACGTCATAACGTTATACCATATAACTTAATACCGTATAACGTAATATGTTGTAACGTTATACCATATAACGTAATACGTTATAACGTTATACCATATAACGTAATACGTTATAACGTTATACCATATAACGTAATACGTTATAACGTTATACCATATAACGTAATACGTTATAACGTTATACCATATAACGTAATACGTTATAACGTTATACCATATATCGTAATACGTTATAACGTTATACCATATAACGTAATACGATATAACGTTATACCATATGACGTTATACCATGTCACGTAATACGTTATAACGTTATACCATATAACGTAATACGTTATAACCTAATACGTTATAACGTAATTCCATATAACGTAATACGTTATAACGTTATACCATATAACGTAATTCGTTATAACGTTGTACCATATAACGTAATACGTTATAACGTTGTACCATATAACGCAATACGTTATAGCGTTATACCATATAACGCAATACATTATAATGTTATACCATATAACGTAATACGTTATAACGTTATACCATATAACGCTACACGTTTTAAATTAATACCATATAACGTAATATGTTATAACGTTATACCATATCACGCAATACGTTATAACGTTATACCATATAACGTAATACGATATAACGTTATACCATATGACGTTATACCATATAACGTAATACGTTATAACGTTATACCATATAACGTAATACGTTATAACGTTATACCATATAACGTAATACGTTATAACGTTATACCATATAACTTAATACCGTATAACGTAATATGTTGTAACGTTATACCATATAACGTAATACGTTATAACGTTATACCATATAACGTAATACGTTATAACGTTATACCATATAACGTAAGATCATATAACGTAATATGTTATAGTGTTATACCATATAACGCAATACGTTATAACGTTATACCATATAACGTAATACGTTATAACGTTATACCATATAACGTTATACCATATGACGTTATACAATATCACGTAATACGCTATAGCGATATACCATATAACATAATACGTTATAACGTTATACCATATAACGTAATACGATATAACGTTATACCATATGACGTTATACCATATCACGTAATACGTTATAACGTTATACCATATAACGTAATACGTTATAACCTAATACGTTATAACGTTATATCATATATCGTAATACGTTATGACGTAATACCATATAACGTAATACGTTATAACGTTATTCTATATAACGTAATACGTTATAACGTAATTCCATATAACGTAATACGTTATAACGTTATACCATATAACGTAATTCGTTATAACGTTGTACCATATAACGTAATACGTTATCACGTTGTACCATATAACGCAATACGTTATAACGTTATACCATATAACGTAATACGTTATAACGTTATAACATATGACGTTATACCATATCACGTAATACGCTATAGCGTTATACCATATAACATAATACGTTATAACCTTATACCATATAACGTAATGCGTTATAACGTTATACCATGTAACGTAATACAATATAACGTTATACCATATGACGTTGTACCATATACCGCAATACGTCATAACGTTATACCATATACCGCAATACGTCATAACGTTATACCATATAACGTTATACCATATAACTTAATACCATATAACGTAATATGTTATAACGTTATACCATATAACGTAATACGTTATAACGTTATACCATATAACGTAATACGTTATAACGTTATACCATATAACGTAAGATCATATAACGTAATATGTTATAACGTTATACCATATAACGTAATACGTTATAACGTTACACCATATAACGTAATACGTTATAACGTTATACCATATAACGCTACACGTTTTAAATTAATACCATATAACGTAATACGTTATAACGTTATAACATATGACGTTATACCATATCACGTAATACGCTATAGCGTTATACCATATAACATAATACGTTATATCGTTATAACGTTATACCATATAACGTAATACAATATAACGTTATACCATATGACGTTATACCATATCACGTAATACGTTATAACGTTATACCATATAAAGTAATACGTTATAACGTAATACCATATAACGTATCACGTTATAACGTTATACCATATGACGTTATACCATATAACGTAATACGTTATAACGTTATACCATATACCGTAATATGTTATAACGTTATACCATATAAGGTATTACGTTATAAACTTTTACCATATAACGTAATACGTTATAACGTAATACCATGCGACGTTATACCATATCACGTAATACGTTATAACGTTATACCATATAACGTAATACGTTATAACGTAATACGTTATAACGTTATACCATATATCGTAATACGTTATGACGTAATACCATATAACGTAATACGTTATAACGTTATAACGTTATACCATATAACGTAATACGTTATCACGTTATACCATATAACGTAATATGTTATAGCGTTATAACATATGACGTTATACCGTATCACGTAATTCGCTATAGCGTTATACCATATAACATAATACGTTATAACGTTATACCATATACCGTAATATGTTATAACGTTATACCATATAAGGTATTACGTTATAAACTTATACCATATAACGTAATACGTTATAACGTAATACCATGCGACGTTATACCATATCACGTAATACGCTATAGCGTTATACCATATAACATAATACGTTATAACGTTATACCATATAACGTAATGCGTTATAACGTTATACCATATAACGTAATACAATATAACGTTATACCATATGACGTTATACCATATACCGTAATATGTTATGACGTTATATCATATAAGGTATTACGTTATAAACTTATACCATATAACGTAATACGTTATAACGTTATACCATATGACGTTATACCATATAACGTAATACGTCATAACGTCATACCATATAACGTTTTACCATATAACGTAATACGTTATAACGTTATAACTTTATACCATATAACGTAATACGTTATCACGTTATACCATATAACGTAATATGTTATAACGTTATAACATATGACGTTATACCGTATCACGTAATTCGCTATAGCGTTATACCATATAACATAATACGTTATAACGTTATACCATATAACGTAATACGTTATAACGTTATACCATATAACGTAATACAGTATAACGTTATACCATATGACGTTATACCATATCATGTAATACGTTATAACGTTATACCGTATAACGTAATACGTTATAACGTTATACCATATAAGGTATTACGTTATAAACTTATACCATATAACGTAATACGTTATAACGTTATACCATATGACGTAGTACGTTATAACGTTATAACATATAACGTAATATCATATGACGTAATATGTTATAACGTAATACCATATAACGTAATACGTTATAACGTTACACCATATAACGTAATACGTTATAACGTTATACCATATAACGCTACAAGTTTTAACGTAATACCATATAACGTAATACGTTATAACGTTATACCATATCACGCAATACGTTATAGCGTTATACCATATAACGTAATACAGTATAACGTTATACCATATGACGTTATACCATATCATGTAATACGTTATAACGTTATACCGTATAACGTAATACGTTATAACGTTATACCATATAAGGTATTACGTTATAAACTTATACCATATAACGTAATACGTTATAACGTTATACCATATGACGTAGTACGTTATAACGTTATAACATATAACGTAATATCATATGACGTAATATGTTATAACGTTATACCATATAACGTAATACGTTATAACGTTATACCATATAACGTAATACAGTATAACGTTATACCATATGACGTTATACCATATCATGTAATACGTTATAACGTTATACCGTATAACGTAATACGTTATAACGTTATACCATATAAGGTATTACGTTATAAACTTATACCATATAACGTAATACGTTATAACGTTATACCATATGACGTAGTACGTTATAACGTTATAACATATAACGTAATATCATATGACGTAATATGTTATAACGTTATACCATATAACGTAATGCGTTATAACGTTATACCATATAACGTAATACAATATAACGTTATACCATATAACTTAATACCGTATAACGTAATATGTTGTAACGTTATACCATATAACGTAATACGTTATAACGTTATACCATATAACGTAATACGTTATAACGTTATACCATATAACGTAATACGTCATAACGTTATACCATATAACTTAATACCGTATAACGTAATATGTTGTAACGTTATACCATATAACGTAATACGTTATAACGTTATACCATATAACGTAATACGTTATAACGTTATACCATATAACGTAATACGTTATAACGTTATACCATATAACGTAATACGTTATAACGTTATACCATATAACGTAATACGTTATAACGTTATACCATATATCGTAATACGTTATAACGTTATACCATATAACGTAATACGATATAACGTTATACCATATGACGTTATACCATGTCACGTAATACGTTATAACGTTATACCATATAACGTAATACGTTATAACCTAATACGTTATAACGTAATTCCATATAACGTAATACGTTATAACGTTATACCATATAACGTAATTCGTTATAACGTTGTACCATATAACGTAATACGTTATAACGTTGTACCATATAACGCAATACGTTATAGCGTTATACCATATAACGCAATACATTATAATGTTATACCATATAACGTAATACGTTATAACGTTATACCATATAACGCTACACGTTTTAAATTAATACCATATAACGTAATATGTTATAACGTTATACCATATCACGCAATACGTTATAACGTTATACCATATAACGTAATACGATATAACGTTATACCATATGACGTTATACCATATAACGTAATACGTTATAACGTTATACCATATAACGTAATACGTTATAACGTTATACCATATAACGTAATACGTTATAACGTTATACCATATAACTTAATACCGTATAACGTAATATGTTGTAACGTTATACCATATAACGTAATACGTTATAACGTTATACCATATAACGTAATACGTTATAACGTTATACCATATAACGTAAGATCATATAACGTAATATGTTATAGTGTTATACCATATAACGCAATACGTTATAACGTTATACCATATAACGTAATACGTTATAACGTTATACCATATAACGTTATACCATATGACGTTATACAATATCACGTAATACGCTATAGCGATATACCATATAACATAATACGTTATAACGTTATACCATATAACGTAATACGATATAACGTTATACCATATGACGTTATACCATATCACGTAATACGTTATAACGTTATACCATATAACGTAATACGTTATAACCTAATACGTTATAACGTTATATCATATATCGTAATACGTTATGACGTAATACCATATAACGTAATACGTTATAACGTTATTCTATATAACGTAATACGTTATAACGTAATTCCATATAACGTAATACGTTATAACGTTATACCATATAACGTAATTCGTTATAACGTTGTACCATATAACGTAATACGTTATCACGTTGTACCATATAACGCAATACGTTATAACGTTATACCATATAACGTAATACGTTATAACGTTATAACATATGACGTTATACCATATCACGTAATACGCTATAGCGTTATACCATATAACATAATACGTTATAACCTTATACCATATAACGTAATGCGTTATAACGTTATACCATGTAACGTAATACAATATAACGTTATACCATATGACGTTGTACCATATACCGCAATACGTCATAACGTTATACCATATACCGCAATACGTCATAACGTTATACCATATAACGTTATACCATATAACTTAATACCATATAACGTAATATGTTATAACGTTATACCATATAACGTAATACGTTATAACGTTATACCATATAACGTAATACGTTATAACGTTATACCATATAACGTAAGATCATATAACGTAATATGTTATAACGTTATACCATATAACGTAATACGTTATAACGTTACACCATATAACGTAATACGTTATAACGTTATACCATATAACGCTACACGTTTTAAATTAATACCATATAACGTAATACGTTATAACGTTATACCATATCACGCAATACGTTATAACGTTACACCATATCACGCAATACGTTATAGCGTTATACCATATAACGCAATACATTATAATGTTATACCATATAACGTAATACGTTATAACGTTATACCATATAACGCTACACGTTTTAAATTAATACCATATAACGTAATATGTTATAACGTTATACCATATCACGCAATACGTTATAACGTTATACCATATAACGTAATACGATATAACGTTATACCATATGACGCTATACCATATCACGAAACACGTTATAACGTTATACCATATAACGTAATACGTTATAACGTAGTGCCATATAACGTAACACGTTATAACGTTATAACATATGACGTTATACCATATAACGTAATACGTTATAACGTTATACCATATAACGTAATACGTTATAACGTTATACCATATATCGTAATACGTTATGACGTAATACCATATAACGTAATACGTTATAACGTTATTTCATATAACGTAATACGTTATAACGTAATACCATATAACGTAAAACGTTATGACGTTATACCATATAACGTAATACGTTATAACGATGTACCATATAACGTAATACGTTATAACGTTATACCATATATCTTAATACGTTATGACGCAATACCATATAACGTAATACGTTATAACGTAATACGTTATAACGTTATTCCATATAACGTAATACGTTATAACGTAATACCATATAACGTAAAACGTTATAACGTTATACCATATAACGTGATACGTTATAACGTTATTCCATATAACGTAATACAATATAACGTTATACCATATGACGTTGTACCATATACCGCAATACGTCATAACGTTATACCATATAACGTTATACATTATAACGTTATACCATATAACGTAATACGTTATAACGTTATACCATATAACGCTACACGTTTTAAATTAATACCATATATCGTAATATGTTATAACGTTATACCATATCACGCAATACGTTATTACGTTATACCATATAACGTAATACGATATAACGTTATACCATATGACGTTATACCATATCACGAAATACGTTATAACGTTATACCATATAACGTAATACGTTATAACGTAGTACCATATAACGTAACACGTTATAACGTTATACCATATGACGTCATACCATATAACGTAATACGTTGTAACGTTATACCATATAACGTAATACGTTATAACGTTATACCATATATCGTAATACGTTATGACGTAATACCATATAACGTAATACGTTATAACGTTATTCCATATTACGTAATACGTTATAACGTTATACCATATAACGTAATACGTTATAACGTAATACGTTATAACGTTATACCATATATCGTAATACGTTATGACGTAATACCATATAACGTAATACGTTATAACGTTATTCCATATAACGTAATACGTTATAACGTAATACCATATAACGTAAAACGTTATAACGTTATACCATATAACGTAATACGTTATAACGATGTACCATATAACGTAATACGTTATAACGTTATACCATATATCGTAATACGTTATGACGCAATACCATATAACGTAATACGTTATAACGTAATACGTTATAACGTTATACCATATATCGTAATACGTTATGACGTAATACCATATAACGTAATACGTTATAACGTTATTCCATATAACACTAATACGTTATAACGTAATACCATATAACGTAATACGTTATAACGTTGTACCATATAACGGAATATCATATAACGTAATATGTTATAACGTAATACCATATAACTTAATACGTTATAACGTTACACCATATAACGTAATACGTTATAACGTTATACCATATAACGCTACACGTTTTAATGTAATACCATATAACGTAATACGTTATAACGTTATACCATATCACGCAATACGTTATAGCGTTATACCATATAACGTAATACGTTATAACGTTATACCATATAACGTAATACGTTATAACGTTATACCATATAACGTAAAATCATATAACGTAATATGTTATAGTGTTATACCATATAACGCAATACGTTATAACGTTATACCATATAACGTAATACGTTATAACGTTATACCATATAACGTTATACCATATGACGTTATACCATATCACGTAATACGCTATAGCGATATACCATATAACATAATACGTTATAACGTTATACCATATATCGTAATACGTTATAACGTTATACCATATAACGTAATACGATATAACGTTATACCATATGACGTTATACCATATCACGTAATACGTTATAACGTTATACCATATAACGTAATACGTTATAACCTAATACGTTATAACGTTATATCATATAACGTAATACGTTATGACGTAATACCATATAACGTAATACGTTATAACTATATTCTATATAACGTAATACGTTATAACGTAATTCCATATAACGTAATACGTTATAACGTTAAACCATATAACGTAATACGTTATAACCTAATACGTTATAACGTTATATCATATAACGTAATACGTTATGACGTAATACCATATAACGTAATACGTTATAACGTTATTCTATATAACGTAATACGTTATAACGTAATTCCATATAACGTAATACGATATAACGTTATACCATATAACGTAATACGTTATAACGTTATACCATATAACGTAATACGTTATAACGTTATACCATATAACGTAATACGTTATAACGTTATACCATATAACGTAATACGTTATAACGTTATACCATATAACGTAAGATCATATAACGTAATATGTTATAACGTTATACCATATAACGTAATACGTTATAACGTTACACCATATAACGTAATACGTTATAACGTTATACCATATAACGCTACACGTTTTAAATTAATACCATATAACGTAATACGTTATAACGTTATACCATATCACGCAATACGTTATAACGTTACACCATATCACGCAATACGTTATAGCGTTATACCATATAACGCAATACATTATAATGTTATACCATATAACGTAATACGTTATAACGTTATACCATATAACGGTACACGTTTTAAATTAATACCATATAACGTAATATGTTATAACGTTATACCATATCACGCAATACGTTATAACGTTATACCATATAACGTAATACGATATAACGTTATACCATATGACGTTATACCATATAACGTAATACGTTATAACGTTATACCATATAACGTAATACGTTATAACGTTATACCATATAACGTAATACGTTATAACGTTATACCAAATAACTTAATACCGTATAACGTAATATGTTGTAACGTTATACCATATCGTAATACGTTATAACGTTATACCATATAACGTAATACGTTATAACGTTATACCATATAACGTAAGATCATATAACGTAATATGTTATAGTGTTATACCATATAACGCAATACGTTATAACGTTATACCATATAACGTAATACGTTATAACGTTATACCATATAACGTTATACCATATGACGTTATACAATATCACGTAATACGCTATAGCGATATACCATATAACATAATACGTTATAACGTTATACCATATAACGTAATACGATATAACGTTATACCATATGACGTTATACCATATCACGTAATACGTTATAACGTTATACCATATAACGTAATACGTTATAACCTAATACGTTATAACGTTATATCATATATCGTAATACGTTATGACGTAATACCATATAACGTAATACGTTATAACGTTATTCTATATAACGTAATACGTTATAACGTAATTCCATATAACGTAATACGTTATAACGTTATACCATATAACGTAATTCGTTATAACGTTGTACCATATAACGTAATACGTTATCACGTTGTACCATATAACGCAATACGTTATAACGTTATACCATATAACGTAATACGTTATAACGTTATAACATATGACGTTATACCATATCACGTAATACGCTATAGCGTTATACCATATAACATAATACGTTATAACCTTATACCATATAACGTAATGCGTTATAACGTTATACCATGTAACGTAATACAATATAACGTTATACCACATGACGTTGTACCATATACCGCAATACGTCATAACGTTATACCATATACCGCAATACGTCATAACGTTATACCATATAACGTTATACCATATAACTTAATACCATATAACGTAATATGTTATAACGTTATACCATATAACGTAATACGTTATAACGTTATACCATATAACGTAATACGTTATAACGTTATACCATATAACGTAAGATCATATAACGTAATATGTTATAACGTTATACCATATAACGTAATACGTTATAACGTTACACCATATAACGTAATACGTTATAACGTTATACCATATAACGCTACACGTTTTAAATTAATACCATATAACGTAATACGTTATAACGTTATACCATATCACGCAATACGTTATAACGTTACACCATATCACGCAATACGTTATAGCGTTATACCATATAACGCAATACATTATAATGTTATACCATATAACGTAATACGTTATAACGTTATACCATATAACGCTACACGTTTTAAATTAATACCATATAACGTAATATGTTATAACGTTATACCATATCACGCAATACGTTATAACGTTATACCATATAACGTAATACGATATAACGTTATACCATATGACGCTATACCATATCACGAAACACGTTACAACGTTATACCATATAACGTAATACGTTATAACGTAGTGCCATATAACGTAACACGTTATAACGTTATAACATATGACGTTATACCATATAACGTAATACGTTATAACGTTATACCATATAACGTAATACGTTATAACGTTATACCATATATCGTAATACGTTATGACGTAATACCATATAACGTAATACGTTATAACGTTATTTCATATAACGTAATACGTTATAACGTAATACCATATAACGTAAAACGTTATGACGTTATACCATATAACGTAATACGTTATAACGATGTACCATATAACGTAATACGTTATAACGTTATACCATATATCTTAATACGTTATGACGCAATACCATATAACGTAATACGTTATAACGTAATACGTTATAACGTTATTCCATATAACGTAATACGTTATAACGTAATACCATATAACGTAAAACGTTATAACGTTATACCATATAACGTGATACGTTATAACGTTATTCCATATAACGTAATACAATATAACGTTATACCATATGACGTTGTACCATATACCGCAATACGTCATAACGTTATACCATATAACGTTATACATTATAACGTTATACCATATAACGTAATACGTTATAACGTTATACCATATAACGCTACACGTTTTAAATTAATACCATATATCGTAATATGTTATAACGTTATACCATATCACGCAATACGTTATTACGTTATACCATATAACGTAATACGATATAACGTTATACCATATGACGTTATACCATATCACGAAATACGTTATAACGTTATACCATATAACGTAATACGTTATAACGTAGTACCATATAACGTAACACGTTATAACGTTATACCATATGACGTCATACCATATAACGTAATACGTTGTAACGTTATACCATATAACGTAATACGTTATAACGTTATACCATATATCGTAATACGTTATGACGTAATACCATATAACGTAATACGTTATAACGTTATTCCATATTACGTAATACGTTATAACGTTATACCATATAACGTAATACGTTATAACGTAATACGTTATAACGTTATACCATATATCGTAATACGTTATGACGTAATACCATATAACGTAATACGTTATAACGTTATTCCATATAACGTAATACGTTATAACGTAATACCATATAACGTAAAACGTTATAACGTTATACCATATAACGTAATACGTTATAACGATGTACCATATAACGTAATACGTTATAACGTTATACCATATATCGTAATACGTTATGACGCAATACCATATAACGTAATACGTTATAACGTAATACGTTATAACGTTATACCATATATCGTAATACGTTATGACGTAATACCATATAACGTAATACGTTATAACGTTATTCCATATAACGTAATACGTTATAACGTAATACCATATAACGTAATACGTTATAACGTTGTACCATATAACGGAATATCATATAACGTAATATGTTATAACGTAATACCATATAACTTAATACGTTATAACGTTACACCATATAACGTAATACGTTATAACGTTATACCATATAACGCTACACGTTTTAATGTAATATGATATAACGTAATACGTTATAACGTTATACCATATCACGCAATACGTTATAGCGTTATACCATATAACGTAATACGTTATAACGTTATACCATATAACGTAATACGTTATAACGTTATACCATATAACGTAAAATCATATAACGTAATATGTTATAGTGTTATACCATATAACGCAATACGTTATAACGTTATACCATATAACGTAATACGTTATAACGTTATACCATATAACGTTATACCATATGACGTTATACCATATCACGTAATACGCTATAGCGATATACCATATAACATAATACGTTATAACGTTATACCATATAACGTAATACGTTATAACGTTATACCATATAACGTAATATGTTATAGCGTTATAACATATGACGTTATACGTTATAACGTTATAACATATGACGTTATACCATATCACGTAATACGCTATAGCGTTATACCATATAACATAATACGTTATAACGTTATACCATATAACGTAATGCGTTATAACGTTATACCATATAACGTAATACAATATAACGTTATACCATATGACGTTGTACCATATACCGCAATACGTCATAACGTTATACCATATAACGTTATACCATATAACTTAATACCATATAACGTAATATGTTGTAACGTTATACCAGATAACGTAATACGTTATAACGTTATACCATATAACGTAATACGTTATAACGTTATACCATATAACGTAAGATCATATAACGTAGTATGTTATAACGTTATACCATATAACGTAATACGTTATAACGTTACACCATATAACGTAATACGTTATAACGTTATACCATATAACGCTACACGTTTTAACGTAATACCATATAACGTAATACGTTATAACGTTATACCATATCACGCAATACGTTATAGCGTTATACCATATAACGCAATACATTATAACGTTATACCATATAACGTAATACGTTATAACGTTATACCATATAACGCAATACGTTATAGTGTTATATCATATAGCGCAATACAATATAACGTTATACCATATAACGTAAGATCATATAACGTAATATGTTATAACGTTATACCATATAACGTAATACGATATAACGTTACACCATATAACGTAATACGTTATAACGTTATACCATATAACTTAATACCGTATAACGTAATATGTTGTAAAGTTATACCATATAACGTAATACGTTATAACGTTATTCCATATAACGTAATACGTTATAACGTTATACCATATAACGTAATACGTTATAACGTAATACGTTATAACGTTATACCATATATCGTAATACGTTATGACGTAATACCATATAACGTAATACGTTATAACGTTATTCCATATAACGTAATACGTTATAACGTAATACCATATAACGTAAAACGTTATAACGTTATACCATATAACGTAATACGTTATAACGATGTACCATATAACGTAATACGTTATAACGTTATACCATATAACGTAATACGTTATAACGTTATACCATATAACGTAATACGTTATAACGTTATACCATATAACGTAATACGTTATAACGTTATACCATATATCGTAATACGTTATGACGTAATACCACATAACGTAATACGTTATAACGTTATTCCATATAACGTAATACGTTATAACGATATACCATATAACGTAATACGTTATAACGTAATACGTTATAACGTTATACCATATATCGTAATACGTTATGACGTAATACCATATAACGAAATACGTTATATCGTTATTCTATATAACGTAATACGTTATAACGTAATACCATATAACGGAAAACGTTATAACGTTATACCATATAACGTAATACGTTATAACGATGTACCATATAACGTAATACGTTATAACGTTATACCATATAACGTAATACGTTATAACGTTATTCCATATAACGTAATACGTTATAACGTAATACCATATAACGTAAAACGTTATAACGTTATACCATATAACGTAATACGTTATAACGATGTACCATATAACGTAATACGTTATGACGTAATACCATATAACGTAATACGTTATGACGTTATTCCATATAACGTAATACGTTATAACGTAATACCATATAACGTAATACGTTATAACGTTATTCTATATAACGTAATACGTTATAACGTAATTCCATATAACGTAATACGTTATAACGTTGTACCATATAACTTAATACGTTATAACGTTGTACCATATAACGCAATACGTTATAACGTTATACCATATAACGTAATACGTTATAACGTAATACCATATAACGCAATACGCTATTACGTTATACCATATGACGTTATACCATATCACGTAATACGCTATAGCGTTATACCATATAACATAATACGTTATAACGTTATACCATATAACGTAATACGTTATAACGTTATACCATATAACGTAATACGTTATTACGTAATACCATATTACGTAATACGTTATAACGTTATACCATATGACGTTGTACCATATACCGCAATACGTCATAACTTTATACCATATAACGTAATACGTTATAACGTTATACCATATATCGTAATACGTTATGACGCAATACCATATAACGTAATACGTTATAACGTAATACGTTATAACGTTATACCATATATCGTAATACGTTATGACGTAATACCATATAACGTAATACGTTATAACGTTATTCCATATAACGTAATACGTTATAACGTTATACCATATATCGTAATACGTTATGACGCAATACCATATAACGTAATACGTTATAACGTAATACGTTATAACGTTATACCATATATCGTAATACGTTATGACGTAATACCATATAACGTAATACGTTATAACGTTATTCCATATAACGTAATACGTTATAACGTAATACCATATAACGTAATACGTTATAACGTTGTACCATATAACGGAATATCATATAACGTAATATGTTATAACGTAATACCATATAACTTAATACGTTATAACGTTACACCATATAACGTAATACGTTATAACGTTATACCATATAACGCTACACGTTTTAATGTAATACCATATAACGTAATACGTTATAACGTTATACCATATCACGCAATACGTTATAGCGTTATACCATATAACGTAATACGTTATAACGTTATACCATATAACGTAATACGTTATAACGTTATACCATATAACGTAAAATCATATAACGTAATATGTTATAGTGTTATACCATATAACGCAATACGTTATAACGTTATACCATATAACGTAATACGTTATAACGTTATACCATATAACGTTATACCATATGACGTTATACCATATCACGTAATACGCTATAGCGATATACCATATAACATAATACGTTATAACGTTATACCATATAACGTAATACGTTATAACGTTATACCATATAACGTAATATGTTATAGCGTTATAACATATGACGTTATACGTTATAACGTTATAACATATGACGTTATACCATATCACGTAATACGCTATAGCGTTATACCATATAACATAATACGTTATAACGTTATACCATATAACGTAATGCGTTATAACGTTATACCATATAACGTAATACAATATAACGTTATACCATATGACGTTGTACCATATACCGCAATACGTCATAACGTTATACCATATAACGTTATACCATATAACTTAATACCATATAACGTAATATGTTGTAACGTTATACCAGATAACGTAATACGTTATAACGTTATACCATATAACGTAATACGTTATAACGTTATACCATATAACGTAAGATCATATAACGTAGTATGTTATAACGTTATACCATATAACGTAATACGTTATAACGTTACACCATATAACGTAATACGTTATAACGTTATACCATATAACGCTACACGTTTTAACGTAATACCATATAACGTAATACGTTATAACGTTATACCATATCACGCAATACGTTATAGCGTTATACCATATAGCGCAATACAATATAACGTTATACCATATAACGTAAGATCATATAACGTAATATGTTATAACGTTATACCATATAACGTAATACGTTATAACGTTACACCATATAACGTAATACGTTATAACGTTATACCATATAACGTAATACGTTATAACGTAATACGTTATAACGTTATACCATATATCGTAATACGTTATGACGTAATACCATATAACGTAATACGTTATAACGTTATTCCATATAACGTAATACGTTATAACGTAATACCATATAACGTAAAACGTTATAACGTTATACCATATAACGTAATACGTTATAACGATGTACCATATAACGTAATACGTTATAACGTTATACCATATAACGTAATACGTTATAACGTTATACCATATAACGTAATACGTTATAACGTTATACCATATAACGTAATACGTTATAACGTTATACCATATATCGTAATACGTTATGACGTAATACCACATAACGTAATACGTTATAACGTTATTCCATATAACGTAATACGTTATAACGATATACCATATAACGTAATACGTTATAACGTAATACGTTATAACGTTATACCATATATCGTAATACGTTATGACGTAATACCATATAACGAAATACGTTATATCGTTATTCTATATAACGTAATACGTTATAACGTAATACCATATAACGGAAAACGTTATAACGTTATACCATATAACGTAATACGTTATAACGATGTACCATATAACGTAATACGTTATAACGTTATACCATATAACGTAATACGTTATAACGTTATTCCATATAACGTAATACGTTATAACGTAATACCATATAACGTAAAACGTTATAACGTTATACCATATAACGTAATACGTTATAACGATGTACCATATAACGTAATACGTTATGACGTAATACCATATAACGTAATACGTTATGACGTTATTCCATATAACGTAATACGTTATAACGTAATACCATATAACGTAATACGTTATAACGTTATTCTATATAACGTAATACGTTATAACGTAATTCCATATAACGTAATACGTTATAACGTTGTACCATATAACTTAATACGTTATAACGTTGTACCATATAACGCAATACGTTATAACGTTATACCATATAACGTAATACGTTATAACGTAATACCATATAACGCAATACGCTATTACGTTATACCATATGACGTTATACCATATCACGTAATACGCTATAGCGTTATACCATATAACATAATACGTTATAACGTTATACCATATAACGTAATACGTTATAACGTTATACCATATAACGTAATACGTTATAACGTAATACCATATTACGTAATACGTTATAACGTTATACCATATGACGTTGTACCATATACCGCAATACGTCATAACTTTATACCATATAACGTTATACCATATAACGTTTTACTATATAACGTAATAAGTTATAACGTTATAACGTTATACCATATAACGTAATACGTTATAACGTTATACCATATAACTTAATACCGTATAACGTAATATGTTGTAAAGTTATACCATATAACGTAATACGTTATAACGTTATACCATATAACGTAATACGTTATAACGTTATACCATATAACGTAAGATCATATAACGTAATATGTTATAACGTTATACCATATAACGTAATACGTTATAACGTTACACCATATAACGTAATACGTTATAACGTTATACCATATAACGTAATACGTTATAACGTTGTACCATATAACGTAATACGTTATAACGTTGTACCATACAACGCAATACGTTATAACGTTATACCATATAGCGTAATACATTATAACGTTATAACATATGGCGTTATACCATATCACGTAATACGCTATAGCGTTATACCATATAACATAATACGTTATAACGTTATACCATATAACGTAATGCGTTATAACGTTATACCATATAACGTAATACAATATAACGTTATACCATATAACTTAATACCGTATAACGTAATATGTTGTAACGTTATACCATATAACGTAATACGTTATAACGTTATACCATATAACGTAATACGTTATAACGTTATACCATATAACGTAATACGTTATAACGTTATACCATATAACTTAATACCGTATAACGTAATATGTTGTAACGTTATACCATATAACGTAATACGTTATAACGTTATACCATATAACGTAATACGTTATAACGTTATACCATATAACGTAAGATCATATAACGTAATATGTTATAGTGTTATACCATATAACGCAATACGTTATAACGTTATACCATATAACGTAATACGTTATAACGTTATACCATATAACGTTATACCATATGACGTTATACCATATCACGTAATACGCTATAGCGATATACCATATAACATAATACGTTATAACGTTATACCATATAACGTAATACGTTATAACGTTATACCATATAACGTAATATGTTATAGCGTTATAACATATGACGTTATACGTTATAACGTTATAACATATGACGTTATACCATATCACGTAATACGCTATAGCGTTTTACCATATAACATAATACGTTATAACGTTATACCATATAACGTAATACGTTATAACGTTATACCATATACCGTAATATGTTATAACGTTATACCATATAAGGTATTACGTTATAAACTTATACCATATAACGTAATACGTTATAACGTAATACCATGCGACGTTATACCATATCACGTAATACGCTATAGCGTTATACCATATAACATAATACGTTATAACGTTATACCATATAACGTAATACGTTATAACGTTATACCATATAACTTAATACCGTATAACGTAATATTTTGTAACGTTATACCATATAACGTAATACGTTATAACGTTATACCATATAACGTAATACGTTATAACGTTATACCATATAACGTAAGATCATATAACGTAATATGTTATAGTGTTATACCATATAACGCAATACGTTATAACGTTATACCATATAACGTAATACGTTATAACGTTATACCATATAACGTTATACCATATGACGTTATACAATATCACGTAATACGCTATAGCGATATACCATATAACATAATACGTTATAACGTTATACCATATAACGTAATACGATATAACGTTATACCATATGACGTTATACCATATCACGTAATACGTTATAACGTTATACCATATAACGTAATACGTTATAACCTAATACGTTATAACGTTATATCATATATCGTAATACGTTATGACGTAATACCATATAACGTAATACGTTATAACGTTATTCTATATAACGTAATACGTTATAACGTAATTCCATATAACGTAATACGTTATAACGTTATACCATATAACGTAATTCGTTATAACGTTGTACCATATAACGTAATACGTTATCACGTTGTACCATATAACGCAATACGTTATAACGTTATACCATATAACGTAATACGTTATAACGTTATAACATATGACGTTATACCATATCACGTAATACGCTATAGCGTTATACCATATAACATAATACGTTATAACCTTATACCATATAACGTAATGCGTTATAACGTTATACCATATGACGTTATACCATATCACGTAATACGTTATAACGTTATACCATATAAAGTAATACGTTATAACGTAATACCATATAACGTATCACGTTATAACGTTATACCATATGACGTTATACCATATAACGTAATACGTTATAACGTTATGCCATATAACGTAATACGTTATAACGTTATACCATATATCGTAATACGTTATGACGCAATACCATATAACGTAATACGTTATAACGTTATTCCATATAACGTAATACGTTATAACGTAATACCATATAACGTAATACGTTATAACGTTATACCATATAACGTAATAGGTTATAACGTTGTACCATATAACGTAATACGTTATAACGTTGTACCATATAACGCAATACGTTATAACGTTATACCATATAACGTAATACGTTATAACGTTATAACATATGACGTTATACCATATCACGTAATACGCTATAGCGTTATACCATATAACATAATACGTTATATCGTTATAACGTTATACCATATAACGTAATACAATATAACGTTATACCATATGACGTTATACCATATACCGTAATATGTTATAACGTTATACCATATAAGGTATTACGTTATAAACTTATACCATATAACGTAATACGTTATAACGTAATACCATGCGACGTTATACCATATCACGTAATACGTTATAACGTTATACCATATAACGTAATACGTTATAACGTAATACGTTATAACGTTATACCATATATCGTAATACGTTATGACGTAATACCATATAACGTAATACGTTATAACGTTATAACGTTATACCATATAACGTAATACGTTATCACGTTATACCATATAACGTAATATGTTATAGCGTTATAACATATGACGTTATACCGTATCACGTAATTCGCTATAGCGTTATACCATATAACATAATACGTTATAACGTTATACCATATACCGTAATATGTTATAACGTTATACCATATAAGGTATTACGTTATAAACTTATACCATATAACGTAATACGTTATAACGTAATACCATGCGACGTTATACCATATCACGTAATACGCTATAGCGTTATACCATATAACATAATACGTTATAACGTTATACCATATAACGTAATGCGTTATAACGTTATACCATATAACGTAATACAATATAACGTTATACCATATGACGTTATACCATATACCGTAATATGTTATGACGTTATATCATATAAGGTATTACGTTATAAACTTATACCATATAACGTAATACGTTATAACGTTATACCATATGACGTTATACCATATAACGTAATACGTCATAACGTCATACCATATAACGTAATACGTTATAACGTTATAACTTTATACCATATAACGTAATACGTTATCACGTTATACCATATAACGTAATATGTTATAACGTTATAACATATGACGTTATACCGTATCACGTAATTCGCTATAGCGTTATACCATATAACATAATTCGTTATAACGTTATACCATATAACGTAATACGTTATAACGTTATACCTTATAACGTAATACAGTATAACGTTATACCATATGACGTTATACCATATCATGTAATACGTTATAACGTTATACCGTATAACGTAATACGTTATAACGTTATACCATATAAGGTATTACGTTATAAACTTATACCATATAACGTAATACGTTATAACGTTATACCATATGACGTAGTACGTTATAACGTTATAACATATAACGTAATATCGTATGACGTAATATGTTATAACGTAATACCATATAACGTAATACGTTATAACGTTACACCATATAACGTAATACGTTATAACGTTATACCATATAACGCTACAAGTTTTAACGTAATACCATATAACGTAATACGTTATAACGTTATACCATATCACGCAATACGTTATAGCGTTATACCATATAACGCAATACATTATAACGTTATACCATATAACATAATACGTTATAACGTTATACCATATAGCGTAATACATTATAACGTTATAACATATGACGTTATACCATATCACGTAATACGCTATAGCTTTATACCATATAACATAATACGTTATAACGTTATACCATATAACGTAATGCGTTATAACGTTATACCATATAACGTAATACAATATAACGTTATACCATATAACTTAATACCGTATAACGTAATATGTTGTAACGTTATACCATATAACGTAATACGTTATAACGTTATACCATATAACGTAATACGTTATAACGTTATACCATATAACGTAATACGTTATAACGTTATACCATATAACGTAATACGTCATAACGTTATACCATATAACTTAATACCGTATAACGTAATATGTTGTAACGTTATACCATATAACGTAATACGTTATAACGTTATACCATATAACGTAATACGTTATAACGTTATACCATATAACGTAATACGTTATAACGTTATACCATATAACGTAATACGTTATAACGTTATACCATATAACGTAATACGTTATAACGTTATACCATATATCGTAATACGTTATAACGTTATACCATATAACGTAATACGATATAACGTTATACCATATGACGTTATACCATATCACGTAATACGTTATAACGTTATACCATATAACGTAATACGTTATAACCTAATACGTTATAACGTTATATCATATAACGTAATACGTTATGACGTAATACCATATAACGTAATACGTTATAACGTTATTCTATATAACGTAATACGTTATAACGTAATTCCATATAACGTAATACGTTATAACGTTATACCATATAACGTAATTCGTTATAACGTTGTACCATATAACGTAATACGTTATAACGTTGTACCATATAACGCAATACGTTATAACGTTATACCATATAACGTAATGCGTTATAACGTTATACCATATAACGTAATACCATATAACTTAATACCATATAACGTAATATGTTATAACGTTATACCATATAACGTAATACGTTATAACGTTATACCATATAACGTAATACGTTATAACGTTATACCATATAACGTAATACGTTATAACGTTATACCATATAACGTAAGATCATATAACGTAATATGTTATAACGTTATACCATATAACGTAATACGTTATAACGTTACACCATATAACGTAATACGTTATAACGTTATACCATATAACGCTACACGTTTTAAATTAATACCATATAACGTAATACGTTATAACGTTATACCATATCACGCAATACGTTATAACGTTACACCATATCACGCAATACGTTATAGCGTTATACCATATAACGCAATACATTATAATGTTATACCATATAACGTAATACGTTATAACGTTATACCATATAACGCTACACGTTTTAAATTAATACCATATAACGTAATATGTTATAACGTTATACCATATCACGCAATACGTTATAACGTTATACCATATAACGTAATACGATATAACGTTATACCATATGACGTTATACCATATAACGTAATACGTTATAACGTTATACCATATAACGTAATACGTTATAACGTTATACCATATAACGTAATACGTTATAACGTTATACCATATAACTTAATACCGTATAACGTAATATGTTGTAACGTTATACCATATAACGTAATACGTTATAACGTTATACCATATAACGTAATACGTTATAACGTTATACCATATAACGTAAGATCATATAACGTAATATGTTATAGTGTTATACCATATAACGCAATACGTTATAACGTTATACCATATAACGTAATACGTTATAACGTTATACCATATAACGTTATACCATATGACGTTATACAATATCACGTAATACGCTATAGCGATATACCATATAACATAATACGTTATAACGTTATACCATATAACGTAATACGATATAACGTTATACCATATGACGTTATACCATATCACGTAATACGTTATAACGTTATACCATATAACGTAATACGTTATAACCTAATACGTTATAACGTTATATCATATATCGTAATACGTTATGACGTAATACCATATAACGTAATACGTTATAACGTTATTCTATATAACGTAATACGTTATAACGTAATTCCATATAACGTAATACGTTATAACGTTATACCATATAACGTAATTCGTTATAACGTTGTACCATATAACGTAATACGTTATCACGTTGTACCATATAACGCAATACGTTATAACGTTATACCATATAACGTAATACGTTATAACGTTATAACATATGACGTTATACCATATCACGTAATACGCTATAGCGTTATACCATATAACATAATACGTTATAACCTTATACCATATAACGTAATGCGTTATAACGTTATACCATGTAACGTAATACAATATAACGTTATACCATATGACGTTGTACCATATACCGCAATACGTCATAACGTTATACCATATACCGCAATACGTCATAACGTTATACCATATAACGTTATACCATATAACTTAATACCATATAACGTAATATGTTATAACGTTATACCATATAACGTAATACGTTATAACGTTATACCATATAACGTAATACGTTATAACGTTATACCATATAACGTAAGATCATATAACGTAATATGTTATAACGTTATACCATATAACGTAATACGTTATAACGTTACACCATATAACGTAATACGTTATAACGTTATACCATATAACGCTACACGTTTTAAATTAATACCATATAACGTAATACGTTATAACGTTATACCATATCACGCAATACGTTATAACGTTACACCATATCACGCAATACGTTATAGCGTTATACCATATAACGCAATACATTATAATGTTATACCATATAACGTAATACGTTATAACGTTATACCATATAACGCTACACGTTTTAAATTAATACCATATAACGTAATATGTTATAACGTTATACCATATCACGCAATACGTTATATCGTTATACCATATAACGTAATACGATATAACGTTATACCATATGACGCTATACCATATCACGAAACACGTTATAACGTTATACCATATAACGTAATACGTTATAACGTAGTGCCATATAACGTAACACGTTATAACGTTATAACATATGACGTTATACCATATAACGTAATACGTTATAACGTTATACCATATAACGTAATACGTTATAACGTTATACCATATATCGTAATACGTTATGACGTAATACCATATAACGTAATACGTTATAACGTTATTTCATATAACGTAATACGTTATAACGTAATACCATATAACGTAAAACGTTATGACGTTATACCATATAACGTAATACGTTATAACGATGTACCATATAACGTAATACGTTATAACGTTATACCATATATCTTAATACGTTATGACGCAATACCATATAACGTAATACGTTATAACGTAATACGTTATAACGTTATTC
This sequence comes from Bombus vancouverensis nearcticus, assembly GCF_051014615.1. NCBI lineage: Eukaryota > Metazoa > Arthropoda > Insecta > Hymenoptera > Apidae > Bombus > Bombus vancouverensis. Next base: position 8,834,804 of record NC_134911.1, read on the forward strand.
CATATAACGTAATACGTTATAACGTAATACCATATAACGTAAAACGTTATAACGTTATACCATATAACGTGATACGTTATAACGTTATTCCATATAACGTAATACAATATAACGTTATACCATATGACGTTGTACCATATACCGCAATACGTCATAACGTTATACCATATAACGTTATACATTATAACGTTATACCATATAACGTAATACGTTATAACGTTATACCATATAACGCTACACGTTTTAAATTAATACCATATATCGTAATATGTTATAACGTTATACCATATCACGCAATACGTTATTACGTTATACCATATAACGTAATACGATATAACGTTATACCATATGACGTTATACCATATCACGAAATACGTTATAACGTTATACCATATAACGTAATACGTTATAACGTAGTACCATATAACGTAACACGTTATAACGTTATACCATATGACGTCATACCATATAACGTAATACGTTGTAACGTTATACCATATAACGTAATACGTTATAACGTTATACCATATATCGTAATACGTTATGACGTAATACCATATAACGTAATACGTTATAACGTTATTCCATATTACGTAATACGTTATAACGTTATACCATATAACGTAATACGTTATAACGTAATACGTTATAACGTTATACCATATATCGTAATACGTTATGACGTAATACCATATAACGTAATACGTTATAACGTTATTCCATATAACGTAATACGTTATAACGTAATACCATATAACGTAAAACGTTATAACGTTATACCATATAACGTAATACGTTATAACGATGTACCATATAACGTAATACGTTATAACGTTATACCATATATCGTAATACGTTATGACGCAATACCATATAACGTAATACGTTATAACGTAATACGTTATAACGTTATACCATATATCGTAATACGTTATGACGTAATACCATATAACGTAATACGTTATAACGTTATTCCATATAACACTAATACGTTATAACGTAATACCATATAACGTAATACGATATAACGTTATACCATATGACGTTATACCATATCACGTAATACGTTATAACGTTATACCATATAACGTAATACGTTATAACCTAATACGTTATAACGTTATATCATATAACGTAATACGTTATGACGTAATACCATATAACGTAATACGTTATAACGTTATACCATATCACGCAATACGTTATAGCGTTATACCATATAACGTAATACGTTATAACGTTATACCATATAACGTAATACGTTATAACGTTATACCATATAACGTAAAATCATATAACGTAATATGTTATAGTGTTATACCATATAACGCAATACGTTATAACGTTATACCATATAACGTAATACGTTATAACGTTATACCATATAACGTTATACCATATGACGTTATACCATATCACGTAATACGCTATAGCGATATACCATATAACATAATACGTTATAACGTTATACCATATATCGTAATACGTTATAACGTTATACCATATAACGTAATACGATATAACGTTATACCATATGACGTTATACCATATCACGTAATACGTTATAACGTTATACCATATAACGTAATACGTTATAACCTAATACGTTATAACGTTATATCATATAACGTAATACGTTATGACGTAATACCATATAACGTAATACGTTATAACTATATTCTATATAACGTAATACGTTATAACGTAATTCCATATAACGTAATACGTTATAACGTTAAACCATATAACGTAATACGTTATAACCTAATACGTTATAACGTTATATCATATAACGTAATACGTTATGACGTAATACCATATAACGTAATACGTTATAACGTTATTCTATATAACGTAATACGTTATAACGTAATTCCATATAACGTAATACGATATAACGTTATACCATATAACGTAATACGTTATAACGTTATACCATATAACGTAATACGTTATAACGTTATACCATATAACGTAATACGTTATAACGTTATACCATATAACGTAATACGTTATAACGTTATACCATATAACGTAAGATCATATAACGTAATATGTTATAACGTTATACCATATAACGTAATACGTTATAACGTTACACCATATAACGTAATACGTTATAACGTTATACCATATAACGCTACACGTTTTAAATTAATACCATATAACGTAATACGTTATAACGTTATACCATATCACGCAATACGTTATAACGTTACACCATATCACGCAATACGTTATAGCGTTATACCATATAACGCAATACATTATAATGTTATACCATATAACGTAATACGTTATAACGTTATACCATATAACGGTACACGTTTTAAATTAATACCATATAACGTAATATGTTATAACGTTATACCATATCACGCAATACGTTATAACGTTATACCATATAACGTAATACGATATAACGTTATACCATATGACGTTATACCATATAACGTAATACGTTATAACGTTATACCATATAACGTAATACGTTATAACGTTATACCATATAACGTAATACGTTATAACGTTATACCAAATAACTTAATACCGTATAACGTAATATGTTGTAACGTTATACCATATCGTAATACGTTATAACGTTATACCATATAACGTAATACGTTATAACGTTATACCATATAACGTAAGATCATATAACGTAATATGTTATAGTGTTATACCATATAACGCAATACGTTATAACGTTATACCATATAACGTAATACGTTATAACGTTATACCATATAACGTTATACCATATGACGTTATACAATATCACGTAATACGCTATAGCGATATACCATATAACATAATACGTTATAACGTTATACCATATAACGTAATACGATATAACGTTATACCATATGACGTTATACCATATCACGTAATACGTTATAACGTTATACCATATAACGTAATACGTTATAACCTAATACGTTATAACGTTATATCATATATCGTAATACGTTATGACGTAATACCATATAACGTAATACGTTATAACGTTATTCTATATAACGTAATACGTTATAACGTAATTCCATATAACGTAATACGTTATAACGTTATACCATATAACGTAATTCGTTATAACGTTGTACCATATAACGTAATACGTTATCACGTTGTACCATATAACGCAATACGTTATAACGTTATACCATATAACGTAATACGTTATAACGTTATAACATATGACGTTATACCATATCACGTAATACGCTATAGCGTTATACCATATAACATAATACGTTATAACCTTATACCATATAACGTAATGCGTTATAACGTTATACCATGTAACGTAATACAATATAACGTTATACCACATGACGTTGTACCATATACCGCAATACGTCATAACGTTATACCATATACCGCAATACGTCATAACGTTATACCATATAACGTTATACCATATAACTTAATACCATATAACGTAATATGTTATAACGTTATACCATATAACGTAATACGTTATAACGTTATACCATATAACGTAATACGTTATAACGTTATACCATATAACGTAAGATCATATAACGTAATATGTTATAACGTTATACCATATAACGTAATACGTTATAACGTTACACCATATAACGTAATACGTTATAACGTTATACCATATAACGCTACACGTTTTAAATTAATACCATATAACGTAATACGTTATAACGTTATACCATATCACGCAATACGTTATAACGTTACACCATATCACGCAATACGTTATAGCGTTATACCATATAACGCAATACATTATAATGTTATACCATATAACGTAATACGTTATAACGTTATACCATATAACGCTACACGTTTTAAATTAATACCATATAACGTAATATGTTATAACGTTATACCATATCACGCAATACGTTATAACGTTATACCATATAACGTAATACGATATAACGTTATACCATATGACGCTATACCATATCACGAAACACGTTACAACGTTATACCATATAACGTAATACGTTATAACGTAGTGCCATATAACGTAACACGTTATAACGTTATAACATATGACGTTATACCATATAACGTAATACGTTATAACGTTATACCATATAACGTAATACGTTATAACGTTATACCATATATCGTAATACGTTATGACGTAATACCATATAACGTAATACGTTATAACGTTATTTCATATAACGTAATACGTTATAACGTAATACCATATAACGTAAAACGTTATGACGTTATACCATATAACGTAATACGTTATAACGATGTACCATATAACGTAATACGTTATAACGTTATACCATATATCTTAATACGTTATGACGCAATACCATATAACGTAATACGTTATAACGTAATACGTTATAACGTTATTCCATATAACGTAATACGTTATAACGTAATACCATATAACGTAAAACGTTATAACGTTATACCATATAACGTGATACGTTATAACGTTATTCCATATAACGTAATACAATATAACGTTATACCATATGACGTTGTACCATATACCGCAATACGTCATAACGTTATACCATATAACGTTATACATTATAACGTTATACCATATAACGTAATACGTTATAACGTTATACCATATAACGCTACACGTTTTAAATTAATACCATATATCGTAATATGTTATAACGTTATACCATATCACGCAATACGTTATTACGTTATACCATATAACGTAATACGATATAACGTTATACCATATGACGTTATACCATATCACGAAATACGTTATAACGTTATACCATATAACGTAATACGTTATAACGTAGTACCATATAACGTAACACGTTATAACGTTATACCATATGACGTCATACCATATAACGTAATACGTTGTAACGTTATACCATATAACGTAATACGTTATAACGTTATACCATATATCGTAATACGTTATGACGTAATACCATATAACGTAATACGTTATAACGTTATTCCATATTACGTAATACGTTATAACGTTATACCATATAACGTAATACGTTATAACGTAATACGTTATAACGTTATACCATATATCGTAATACGTTATGACGTAATACCATATAACGTAATACGTTATAACGTTATTCCATATAACGTAATACGTTATAACGTAATACCATATAACGTAAAACGTTATAACGTTATACCATATAACGTAATACGTTATAACGATGTACCATATAACGTAATACGTTATAACGTTATACCATATATCGTAATACGTTATGACGCAATACCATATAACGTAATACGTTATAACGTAATACGTTATAACGTTATACCATATATCGTAATACGTTATGACGTAATACCATATAACGTAATACGTTATAACGTTATTCCATATAACGTAATACGTTATAACGTAATACCATATAACGTAATACGTTATAACGTTGTACCATATAACGGAATATCATATAACGTAATATGTTATAACGTAATACCATATAACTTAATACGTTATAACGTTACACCATATAACGTAATACGTTATAACGTTATACCATATAACGCTACACGTTTTAATGTAATATGATATAACGTAATACGTTATAACGTTATACCATATCACGCAATACGTTATAGCGTTATACCATATAACGTAATACGTTATAACGTTATACCATATAACGTAATACGTTATAACGTTATACCATATAACGTAAAATCATATAACGTAATATGTTATAGTGTTATACCATATAACGCAATACGTTATAACGTTATACCATATAACGTAATACGTTATAACGTTATACCATATAACGTTATACCATATGACGTTATACCATATCACGTAATACGCTATAGCGATATACCATATAACATAATACGTTATAACGTTATACCATATAACGTAATACGTTATAACGTTATACCATATAACGTAATATGTTATAGCGTTATAACATATGACGTTATACGTTATAACGTTATAACATATGACGTTATACCATATCACGTAATACGCTATAGCGTTATACCATATAACATAATACGTTATAACGTTATACCATATAACGTAATGCGTTATAACGTTATACCATATAACGTAATACAATATAACGTTATACCATATGACGTTGTACCATATACCGCAATACGTCATAACGTTATACCATATAACGTTATACCATATAACTTAATACCATATAACGTAATATGTTGTAACGTTATACCAGATAACGTAATACGTTATAACGTTATACCATATAACGTAATACGTTATAACGTTATACCATATAACGTAAGATCATATAACGTAGTATGTTATAACGTTATACCATATAACGTAATACGTTATAACGTTACACCATATAACGTAATACGTTATAACGTTATACCATATAACGCTACACGTTTTAACGTAATACCATATAACGTAATACGTTATAACGTTATACCATATCACGCAATACGTTATAGCGTTATACCATATAACGCAATACATTATAACGTTATACCATATAACGTAATACGTTATAACGTTATACCATATAACGCAATACGTTATAGTGTTATATCATATAGCGCAATACAATATAACGTTATACCATATAACGTAAGATCATATAACGTAATATGTTATAACGTTATACCATATAACGTAATACGATATAACGTTACACCATATAACGTAATACGTTATAACGTTATACCATATAACTTAATACCGTATAACGTAATATGTTGTAAAGTTATACCATATAACGTAATACGTTATAACGTTATTCCATATAACGTAATACGTTATAACGTTATACCATATAACGTAATACGTTATAACGTAATACGTTATAACGTTATACCATATATCGTAATACGTTATGACGTAATACCATATAACGTAATACGTTATAACGTTATTCCATATAACGTAATACGTTATAACGTAATACCATATAACGTAAAACGTTATAACGTTATACCATATAACGTAATACGTTATAACGATGTACCATATAACGTAATACGTTATAACGTTATACCATATAACGTAATACGTTATAACGTTATACCATATAACGTAATACGTTATAACGTTATACCATATAACGTAATACGTTATAACGTTATACCATATATCGTAATACGTTATGACGTAATACCACATAACGTAATACGTTATAACGTTATTCCATATAACGTAATACGTTATAACGATATACCATATAACGTAATACGTTATAACGTAATACGTTATAACGTTATACCATATATCGTAATACGTTATGACGTAATACCATATAACGAAATACGTTATATCGTTATTCTATATAACGTAATACGTTATAACGTAATACCATATAACGGAAAACGTTATAACGTTATACCATATAACGTAATACGTTATAACGATGTACCATATAACGTAATACGTTATAACGTTATACCATATAACGTAATACGTTATAACGTTATTCCATATAACGTAATACGTTATAACGTAATACCATATAACGTAAAACGTTATAACGTTATACCATATAACGTAATACGTTATAACGATGTACCATATAACGTAATACGTTATGACGTAATACCATATAACGTAATACGTTATGACGTTATTCCATATAACGTAATACGTTATAACGTAATACCATATAACGTAATACGTTATAACGTTATTCTATATAACGTAATACGTTATAACGTAATTCCATATAACGTAATACGTTATAACGTTGTACCATATAACTTAATACGTTATAACGTTGTACCATATAACGCAATACGTTATAACGTTATACCATATAACGTAATACGTTATAACGTAATACCATATAACGCAATACGCTATTACGTTATACCATATGACGTTATACCATATCACGTAATACGCTATAGCGTTATACCATATAACATAATACGTTATAACGTTATACCATATAACGTAATACGTTATAACGTTATACCATATAACGTAATACGTTATTACGTAATACCATATTACGTAATACGTTATAACGTTATACCATATGACGTTGTACCATATACCGCAATACGTCATAACTTTATACCATATAACGTAATACGTTATAACGTTATACCATATATCGTAATACGTTATGACGCAATACCATATAACGTAATACGTTATAACGTAATACGTTATAACGTTATACCATATATCGTAATACGTTATGACGTAATACCATATAACGTAATACGTTATAACGTTATTCCATATAACGTAATACGTTATAACGTTATACCATATATCGTAATACGTTATGACGCAATACCATATAACGTAATACGTTATAACGTAATACGTTATAACGTTATACCATATATCGTAATACGTTATGACGTAATACCATATAACGTAATACGTTATAACGTTATTCCATATAACGTAATACGTTATAACGTAATACCATATAACGTAATACGTTATAACGTTGTACCATATAACGGAATATCATATAACGTAATATGTTATAACGTAATACCATATAACTTAATACGTTATAACGTTACACCATATAACGTAATACGTTATAACGTTATACCATATAACGCTACACGTTTTAATGTAATACCATATAACGTAATACGTTATAACGTTATACCATATCACGCAATACGTTATAGCGTTATACCATATAACGTAATACGTTATAACGTTATACCATATAACGTAATACGTTATAACGTTATACCATATAACGTAAAATCATATAACGTAATATGTTATAGTGTTATACCATATAACGCAATACGTTATAACGTTATACCATATAACGTAATACGTTATAACGTTATACCATATAACGTTATACCATATGACGTTATACCATATCACGTAATACGCTATAGCGATATACCATATAACATAATACGTTATAACGTTATACCATATAACGTAATACGTTATAACGTTATACCATATAACGTAATATGTTATAGCGTTATAACATATGACGTTATACGTTATAACGTTATAACATATGACGTTATACCATATCACGTAATACGCTATAGCGTTATACCATATAACATAATACGTTATAACGTTATACCATATAACGTAATGCGTTATAACGTTATACCATATAACGTAATACAATATAACGTTATACCATATGACGTTGTACCATATACCGCAATACGTCATAACGTTATACCATATAACGTTATACCATATAACTTAATACCATATAACGTAATATGTTGTAACGTTATACCAGATAACGTAATACGTTATAACGTTATACCATATAACGTAATACGTTATAACGTTATACCATATAACGTAAGATCATATAACGTAGTATGTTATAACGTTATACCATATAACGTAATACGTTATAACGTTACACCATATAACGTAATACGTTATAACGTTATACCATATAACGCTACACGTTTTAACGTAATACCATATAACGTAATACGTTATAACGTTATACCATATCACGCAATACGTTATAGCGTTATACCATATAGCGCAATACAATATAACGTTATACCATATAACGTAAGATCATATAACGTAATATGTTATAACGTTATACCATATAACGTAATACGTTATAACGTTACACCATATAACGTAATACGTTATAACGTTATACCATATAACGTAATACGTTATAACGTAATACGTTATAACGTTATACCATATATCGTAATACGTTATGACGTAATACCATATAACGTAATACGTTATAACGTTATTCCATATAACGTAATACGTTATAACGTAATACCATATAACGTAAAACGTTATAACGTTATACCATATAACGTAATACGTTATAACGATGTACCATATAACGTAATACGTTATAACGTTATACCATATAACGTAATACGTTATAACGTTATACCATATAACGTAATACGTTATAACGTTATACCATATAACGTAATACGTTATAACGTTATACCATATATCGTAATACGTTATGACGTAATACCACATAACGTAATACGTTATAACGTTATTCCATATAACGTAATACGTTATAACGATATACCATATAACGTAATACGTTATAACGTAATACGTTATAACGTTATACCATATATCGTAATACGTTATGACGTAATACCATATAACGAAATACGTTATATCGTTATTCTATATAACGTAATACGTTATAACGTAATACCATATAACGGAAAACGTTATAACGTTATACCATATAACGTAATACGTTATAACGATGTACCATATAACGTAATACGTTATAACGTTATACCATATAACGTAATACGTTATAACGTTATTCCATATAACGTAATACGTTATAACGTAATACCATATAACGTAAAACGTTATAACGTTATACCATATAACGTAATACGTTATAACGATGTACCATATAACGTAATACGTTATGACGTAATACCATATAACGTAATACGTTATGACGTTATTCCATATAACGTAATACGTTATAACGTAATACCATATAACGTAATACGTTATAACGTTATTCTATATAACGTAATACGTTATAACGTAATTCCATATAACGTAATACGTTATAACGTTGTACCATATAACTTAATACGTTATAACGTTGTACCATATAACGCAATACGTTATAACGTTATACCATATAACGTAATACGTTATAACGTAATACCATATAACGCAATACGCTATTACGTTATACCATATGACGTTATACCATATCACGTAATACGCTATAGCGTTATACCATATAACATAATACGTTATAACGTTATACCATATAACGTAATACGTTATAACGTTATACCATATAACGTAATACGTTATAACGTAATACCATATTACGTAATACGTTATAACGTTATACCATATGACGTTGTACCATATACCGCAATACGTCATAACTTTATACCATATAACGTTATACCATATAACGTTTTACTATATAACGTAATAAGTTATAACGTTATAACGTTATACCATATAACGTAATACGTTATAACGTTATACCATATAACTTAATACCGTATAACGTAATATGTTGTAAAGTTATACCATATAACGTAATACGTTATAACGTTATACCATATAACGTAATACGTTATAACGTTATACCATATAACGTAAGATCATATAACGTAATATGTTATAACGTTATACCATATAACGTAATACGTTATAACGTTACACCATATAACGTAATACGTTATAACGTTATACCATATAACGTAATACGTTATAACGTTGTACCATATAACGTAATACGTTATAACGTTGTACCATACAACGCAATACGTTATAACGTTATACCATATAGCGTAATACATTATAACGTTATAACATATGGCGTTATACCATATCACGTAATACGCTATAGCGTTATACCATATAACATAATACGTTATAACGTTATACCATATAACGTAATGCGTTATAACGTTATACCATATAACGTAATACAATATAACGTTATACCATATAACTTAATACCGTATAACGTAATATGTTGTAACGTTATACCATATAACGTAATACGTTATAACGTTATACCATATAACGTAATACGTTATAACGTTATACCATATAACGTAATACGTTATAACGTTATACCATATAACTTAATACCGTATAACGTAATATGTTGTAACGTTATACCATATAACGTAATACGTTATAACGTTATACCATATAACGTAATACGTTATAACGTTATACCATATAACGTAAGATCATATAACGTAATATGTTATAGTGTTATACCATATAACGCAATACGTTATAACGTTATACCATATAACGTAATACGTTATAACGTTATACCATATAACGTTATACCATATGACGTTATACCATATCACGTAATACGCTATAGCGATATACCATATAACATAATACGTTATAACGTTATACCATATAACGTAATACGTTATAACGTTATACCATATAACGTAATATGTTATAGCGTTATAACATATGACGTTATACGTTATAACGTTATAACATATGACGTTATACCATATCACGTAATACGCTATAGCGTTTTACCATATAACATAATACGTTATAACGTTATACCATATAACGTAATGCGTTATAACGTTATACCATATAACGTAATACAATATAACGTTATACCATATGACGTTGTACCATATACCGCAATACGTCATAACGTTATACCATATAACGTTATACCATATAACTTAATACCATATAACGTAATATGTTGTAACGTTATACCAGATAACGTAATACGTTATAACGTTATACCATATAACGTAACACGTTATAACGTTATACCATATGACGTCATACCATATAACGTAATACGTTGTAACGTTATACCATATAACGTAATACGTTATAACGTTATACCATATATCGTAATACGTTATGACGTAATACCATATAACGTAATACGTTATAACGTTATTCCATATAACGTAATACGTTATAACGTTATACCATATAACGTAATACGTTATAACGTAATACGTTATAACGTTATACCATATATCGTAATACGTTATGACGTAATACCATATAACGTAATACGTTATAACGTTATTCCATATAACGTAATACGTTATAACGTAATACCATATAACGTAAAACGTTATAACGTTATACCATATAACGTAATACGTTATAACGATGTACCATATAACGTAATACGTTATAACGTTATACCATATATCGTAATACGTTATGACGCAATACCATATAACGTAATACGTTATAACGTAATACGTTATAACGTTATACCATATATCGTAATACGTTATGACGTAATACCATATAACGTAATACGTTATAACGTTATTCCATATAACGTAATACGTTATAACGTAATACCATATAACGTAATACGTTATAACGTTGTACCATATAACGGAATATCATATAACGTAATATGTTATAACGTAATACCATATAACTTAATACGTTATAACGTTACACCATATAACGTAATACGTTCTAACGTTATACCATATAACGCTACACGATTTAATGTAATACCATATAACGTAATACGTTATAACGTTATACCATATCACGCAATACGTTATAGCGTTATACCATATAACGTAATACGTTATAACGTTATACCATATAACGTAATACGTTATAACGTTATACCATATAACGTAAGATCATATAACGTAATATGTTATAGTGTTATACCATATAACGCAATACGTTATAACGTTATACCATATAACGTAATACGTTATAACGTTATACCATATAACGTTATACCATATGACGTTATACCATATCACGTAATACGCTATAGCGATATACCATATAACATAATACGTTATAACGTTATACCATATAACGTAATACGTTATAACGTTATACCATATAACGTAATATGTTATAGCGTTATAACATATGACGTTATACGTTATAACGTTATAACATATGACGTTATACCATATCACGTAATACGCTATAGCGTTATACCATATAACATAATACGTTATAACGTTATACCATATAACGTAATGCGTTATAACGTTATACCATATAACGTAATACAATATAACGTTATACCATATGACGTTGTACCATATACCGCAATACGTCATAACGTTATACCATATAACGTTATACCATATAACTTAATACCATATAACGTAATATGTTGTAACGTTATACCAGATAACGTAATACGTTATAACGTTATACCATATAACGTAATACGTTATAACGTTATACCATATAACGTAAGATCATATAACGTAGTATGTTATAACGTTATACCATATAACGTAATACGTTATAACGTTACACCATATAACGTAATACGTTATAACGTTACACCATATAACGTAATACGTTATAACGTTATACCATATAACGCTACACGTTTTAACGTAATACCATATAACGTAATACGTTATAACGTTATACCATATCACGCAATACGTTATAGCGTTATACCATATAACGCAATACATTATAACGTTATACCATATAACGTAATACGTTATAACGTTATACCATATAACGCAATACGTTATAGTGTTATATCATATAGCGCAATACAATATAACGTTATACCATATAACGTAAGATCATATAACGTAATATGTTATAACGTTATACCATATAACGTAATACGTTATAACGTTACACCATATAACGTAATACGTTATAACGTTATACCATATAACTTAATATCGTATAACGTAATATGTTGTAAAGTTATACCATATAACGTAATACGTTATAACGTTATTCCATATAACGTAATACGTTATAACGTTATACCATATAACGTAATACGTTATAACGTAATACGTTATAACGTTATACCATATATCGTAATACGTTATGACGTAATACCATATAACGTAATACGTTATAACGTTATTCCATATAACGTAATACGTTATAACGTAATACCATATAACGTAAAACGTTATAACGTTATACCATATAACGTAATACGTTATAACGATGTACCATATAACGTAATACGTTATAACGTTATACCATATAACGTAATACGTTATAACGTTATACCATATAACGTAATACGTTATAACGTTATACCATATAACGTAATACGTTATAACGTTATACCATATATCGTAATACGTTATGACGTAATACCACATAACGTAATACGTTATAACGTTATTCCATATAACGTAATACGTTATAACGATATACCATATAACGTAATACGTTATAACGTAATACGTTATAACGTTATACCATATATCGTAATACGTTATGACGTAATACCATATAACGAAATACGTTATATCGTTATTCTATATAACGTAATACGTTATAACGTAATACCATATAACGGAAAACGTTATAACGTTATACCATATAACGTAATACGTTATAACGATGTACCATATAACGTAATACGTTATAACGTTATACCATATAACGTAATACGTTATAACGTTATTCCATATAACGTAATACGTTATAACGTAATACCATATAACGTAAAACGTTATAACGTTATACCATATAACGTAATACGTTATAACGATGTACCATATAACGTAATACGTTATGACGTAATACCATATAACGTAATACGTTATGACGTTATTCCATATAACGTAATACGTTATAACGTAATACCATATAACGTAATACGTTATAACGTTATTCTATATAACGTAATACGTTATAACGTAATTCCATATAACGTAATACGTTATAACGTTGTACCATATAACTTAATACGTTATAACGTTGTACCATATAACGCAATACGTTATAACGTTATACCATATAACGTAATACGTTATAACGTAATACCATATAACGCAATACGCTATTACGTTATACCATATGACGTTATACCATATCACGTAATACGCTATAGCGTTATACCATATAACATAATACGTTATAACGTTATACCATATAACGTAATACGTTATAACGTTATACCATATAACGTAATACGTTATAACGTAATACCATATTACGTAATACGTTATAACGTTATACCATATGACGTTGTACCATATACCGCAATACGTCATAACTTTATACCATATAACGTTATACCATATAACGTTTTACTATATAACGTAATAAGTTATAACGTTATAACGTTATACCATATAACGTAATACGTTATAACGTTATACCATATAACTTAATACCGTATAACGTAATACGTTGTAAAGTTATACCATATAACGCAATACGTTATAACGTTACACCATATCACGCAATACGTTATAGCGTTATACCATATAACGCAATACATTATAATGTTATACCATATAACGTAATACGTTATAACGTTATACCATATAACGCTGCACGTTTTAAATTAATACCATATAACGTAATATGTTATAACGTTATACCATATCACGCAATACGTTATAACGTTATACCATATAACGTAATACGATATAACGTTATACCATATGACGCTATACCATATCACGAAACACGTTATAACGTTATACCATATAACGTAATACGTTATAACGTAGTACCATATAACGTAACACGTTATAACGTTATAACATATGACGTTATACCATATAACGTAATACGTTATAACGTTATACCATATAACGTAATACGTTATAACGTTATACCATATATCGTAATACGTTATGACGTAATACCATATAACGTAATACGTTATAACGTTATTTCATATAACGTAATACGTTATAACGTAATACCATATAACGTAAAACGTTATGACGTTATACCATATAACGTAATACGTTATAACGATGTACCATATAACGTAATACGTTATAACGTTATACCATATATCTTAATACGTTATGACGCAATACCATATAACGTAATACGTTATAACGTAATACGTTATAACGTTATTCCATATAACGTAATACGTTATAACGTAATACCATATAACGTAAAACGTTATAACGTTATACCATATAACGTGATACGTTATAACGTTATTCCATATAACGTAATACAATATAACGTTATACCATATGACGTTGTACCATATACCGCAATACGTCATAACGTTATACCATATAACGTTATACATTATAACGTTATACCATATAACGTAATACGTTATAACGTTATACCATATAACGCTACACGTTTTAAATTAATACCATATATCGTAATATGTTATAACGTTATACCATATCACGCAATACGTTATTACGTTATACCATATAACGTAATACGATATAACGTTATACCATATGACGTTATACCATATCACGAAATACGTTATAACGTTATACCATATAACGTAATACGTTATAACGTAGTACCATATAACGTAACACGTTATAACGTTATACCATATGACGTCATACCATATAACGTAATACGTTGTAACGTTATACCATATAACGTAATACGTTATAACGTTATACCATATATCGTAATACGTTATGACGTAATACCATATAACGTAATACGTTATAACGTTATTCCATATTACGTAATACGTTACAACGTTATACCATATAACGTAATACGTTATAACGTAATACGTTATAACGTTATACCATATATCGTAATACGTTATGACGTAATACCATATAACGTAATACGTTATAACGTTATTCCATATAACGTAATACGTTATAACGTAATACCATATAACGTAAAACGTTATAACGTTATACCATATAACGTAATACGTTATAACGATGTACCATATAACGTAATACGTTATAACGTTATACCATATATCGTAATACGTTATGACGCAATACCATATAACGTAATACGTTATAACGTAATACGTTATAACGTTATACCATATATCGTAATACGTTATGACGCAATACCATATAACGTAATACGTTATAACGTTATTCCATATAACGTAATACGTTATAACGTAATACCATATAACGTAATACGTTATAACGTTATACCATATAACGTAATACGTTATAACGTAATACGTTATAACGTTATACCATATATCGTAATACGTTATGACGTAATACCATATAACGTAATACGTTATAACGTTATTCCATATAACGTAATACGTTATAACGTAATACCATATAACGTAAAACGTTATAACGTTATACCATATAACGTAATACGTTATAACGATGTACCATATAACGTAATACGTTATAACGTTATACCATATATCGTAATACGTTATGACGCAATACCATATAACGTAATACGTTATAACGTAATACGTTATAACGTTATACCATATATCGTAATACGTTATGACGCAATACCATATAACGTAATACGTTATAACGTTATTCCATATAACGTAATACGTTATAACGTTATACCATATATCGTAATACGTTATGACGCAATACCATATAACGTAATACGTTATAACGTTATTCCATATAACGTAATACGTTATAACGTAATACCATATAACGTAATACGTTATAACGTTGTACCATATAACGGAATATCATATAACGTAATATGTTATAACGTAATACCATATAACTTAATACGTTATAACGTTACACCATATCACGCAATACGTTATAGCGTTATACCATATAACGTAATACGTTATAACGTTATACCATATAACGTAATACGTTATAACGTTATACCATATAACGTAAGATCATATAACGTAATATGTTATAGTGTTATACCATATAACGCAATACGTTATAACGTTATACCATATAACGTAATACGTTATAACGTTATACCATATAACGTTATACCATATGACGTTATACCATATCACGTAATACGCTATAGCGTTATACCATATAACATAATACGTTATAACTTTATACCATATAACGTAATGCGTTATAACGTTATACCATATAACGTAATACAATATAACGTTATACCATATGACGTTGTACCATATACCGCAATACGTCATAACGTTATACCATATAACGTTATACCATATAACTTAATACCATATAACGTAATATGTTGTAACGTTATACCAGATAACGTAATACGTTATAACGTTATACCATATAACGTAATACGTTATAACGTTATACCATATAACGTAAGATCATATAACGTAGTATGTTATAACGTTATACCATATAACGTAATACGTTATAACGTTACACCATATAACGTAATACGTTATAACGTTATACCATATAACGCTACACGTTTTAACGTAATACCATATAACGTAATACGTTATAACGTTATACCATATCACGCAATACGTTATAGCGTTATACCATATAACGCAATACATTATAACGTTATACCATATAACGTAATACGTTATAACGTTATACCATATAACGCAATACGTTATAGTGTTATATCATATAGCGCAATACAATATAACGTTATACCATATAACGTAAGATCATATAACGTAATATGTTATAACGTTATACCATATAACGTAATACGTTATAACGTTACACCATATAACGTAATACGTTATAACGTTATACCATATAACTTAATACCGTATAACGTAATATGTTGTAAAGTTATACCATATAACGTAATACGTTATAACGTTATTCCATATAACGTAATACGTTATAACGTTATACCATATAACGTAATACGTTATAACGTAATACCATATAACGTAATACGTTATAACGTTATACCATATATCGTAATACGTTATGACGTAATACCACATAACGTAATACGTTATAACGTTATTCCATATAACGTAATACGTTATAACGATATACCATATAACGTAATACGTTATAACGTAATACGTTATAACGTTATACCATATATCGTAATACGTTATGACGTAATACCATATAACGAAATACGTTATATCGTTATTCTATATAACGTAATACGTTATAACGTAATACCATATAACGGAAAACGTTATAACGTTATACCATATAACGTAATACGTTATAACGATGTACCATATAACGTAATACGTTATAACGTTATACCATATAACGTAATACGTTATAACGTTATTCCATATAACGTAATACGTTATAACGTAATACCATATAACGTAAAACGTTATAACGTTATACCATATAACGTAATACGTTATAACGATGTACCATATAACGTAATACGTTATGACGTAATACCATATAACGTAATACGTTATGACGTTATTCCATATAACGTAATACGTTATAACGTAATACCATATAACGTAATACGTTATAACGTTATTCTATATAACGTAATACGTTATAACGTAATTCCATATAACGTAATACGTTATAACGTTGTACCATATAACTTAATACGTTATAACGTTGTACCATATAACGCAATACGTTATAACGTTATACCATATAACGTAATACGTTATAACGTAATACCATATAACGCAATACGCTATTACGTTATACCATATGACGTTATACCATATCACGTAATACGCTATAGCGTTATACCATATAACATAATACGTTATAACGTTATACCATATAACGTAATACGTTATAACGTTATACCATATAACGTAATACGTTATAACGTAATACCATATTACGTAATACGTTATAACGTTATACCATATGACGTTGTACCATATACCGCAATACGTCATAACTTTATACCACATAACGTTATACCATATAACGTTTTACTATATAACGTAATAAGTTATAACGTTATAACGTTATACCATATAACGTAATACGTTATAACGTTATACCATATAACTTAATACCGTATAACGTAATATGTTGTAAAGTTATACCATATAACGTAATACGTTATAACGTTATACCATATATCGTAATACGTTATGACGCAATACCATATAACGTAATACGTTATAACGTAATACGTTATAACGTTATACCATATATCGTAATACGTTATGACGCAATACCATATAACGTAATACGTTATAACGTTATTCCATATAACGTAATACGTTATAACGTAATACCATATAACGTAATACGTTATAACGTTATACCATATAACGTAATACGTTATAACGTAATACGTTATAACGTTATACCATATATCGTAATACGTTATGACGTAATACCATATAACGTAATACGTTATAACGTTATTCCATATAACGTAATACGTTATAACGTAATACCATATAACGTAAAACGTTATAACGTTATACCATATAACGTAATACGTTATAACGATGTACCATATAACGTAATACGTTATAACGTTATACCATATATCGTAATACGTTATGACGCAATACCATATAACGTAATACGTTATAACGTAATACGTTATAACGTTATACCATATATCGTAATACGTTATGACGCAATACCATATAACGTAATACGTTATAACGTTATTCCATATAACGTAATACGTTATAACGTTATACCATATATCGTAATACGTTATGACGCAATACCATATAACGTAATACGTTATAACGTTATTCCATATAACGTAATACGTTATAACGTAATACCATATAACGTAATACGTTATAACGTTGTACCATATAACGGAATATCATATAACGTAATATGTTATAACGTAATACCATATAACTTAATACGTTATAACGTTACACCATATCACGCAATACGTTATAGCGTTATACCATATAACGTAATACGTTATAACGTTATACCATATAACGTAATACGTTATAACGTTATACCATATAACGTAAGATCATATAACGTAATATGTTATAGTGTTATACCATATAACGCAATACGTTATAACGTTATACCATATAACGTAATACGTTATAACGTTATACCATATAACGTTATACCATATGACGTTATACCATATCACGTAATACGCTATAGCGTTATACCATATAACATAATACGTTATAACTTTATACCATATAACGTAATGCGTTATAACGTTATACCATATAACGTAATACAATATAACGTTATACCATATGACGTTGTACCATATACCGCAATACGTCATAACGTTATACCATATAACGTTATACCATATAACTTAATACCATATAACGTAATATGTTGTAACGTTATACCAGATAACGTAATACGTTATAACGTTATACCATATAACGTAATACGTTATAACGTTATACCATATAACGTAAGATCATATAACGTAGTATGTTATAACGTTATACCATATAACGTAATACGTTATAACGTTACACCATATAACGTAATACGTTATAACGTTATACCATATAACGCTACACGTTTTAACGTAATACCATATAACGTAATACGTTATAACGTTATACCATATCACGCAATACGTTATAGCGTTATACCATATAACGCAATACATTATAACGTTATACCATATAACGTAATACGTTATAACGTTATACCATATAACGCAATACGTTATAGTGTTATATCATATAGCGCAATACAATATAACGTTATACCATATAACGTAAGATCATATAACGTAATATGTTATAACGTTATACCATATAACGTAATACGTTATAACGTTACACCATATAACGTAATACGTTATAACGTTATACCATATAACTTAATACCGTATAACGTAATATGTTGTAAAGTTATACCATATAACGTAATACGTTATAACGTTATTCCATATAACGTAATACGTTATAACGTTATACCATATAACGTAATACGTTATAACGTAATACCATATAACGTAATACGTTATAACGTTATACCATATATCGTAATACGTTATGACGTAATACCACATAACGTAATACGTTATAACGTTATTCCATATAACGTAATACGTTATAACGATATACCATATAACGTAATACGTTATAACGTAATACGTTATAACGTTATACCATATATCGTAATACGTTATGACGTAATACCATATAACGAAATACGTTATATCGTTATTCTATATAACGTAATACGTTATAACGTAATACCATATAACGGAAAACGTTATAACGTTATACCATATAACGTAATACGTTATAACGATGTACCATATAACGTAATACGTTATAACGTTATACCATATAACGTAATACGTTATAACGTTATTCCATATAACGTAATACGTTATAACGTAATACCATATAACGTAAAACGTTATAACGTTATACCATATAACGTAATACGTTATAACGATGTACCATATAACGTAATACGTTATGACGTAATACCATATAACGTAATACGTTATGACGTTATTCCATATAACGTAATACGTTATAACGTAATACCATATAACGTAATACGTTATAACGTTATTCTATATAACGTAATACGTTATAACGTAATTCCATATAACGTAATACGTTATAACGTTGTACCATATAACTTAATACGTTATAACGTTGTACCATATAACGCAATACGTTATAACGTTATACCATATAACGTAATACGTTATAACGTAATACCATATAACGCAATACGCTATTACGTTATACCATATGACGTTATACCATATCACGTAATACGCTATAGCGTTATACCATATAACATAATACGTTATAACGTTATACCATATAACGTAATACGTTATAACGTTATACCATATAACGTAATACGTTATAACGTAATACCATATTACGTAATACGTTATAACGTTATACCATATGACGTTGTACCATATACCGCAATACGTCATAACTTTATACCACATAACGTTATACCATATAACGTTTTACTATATAACGTAATAAGTTATAACGTTATAACGTTATACCATATAACGTAATACGTTATAACGTTATACCATATAACTTAATACCGTATAACGTAATATGTTGTAAAGTTATACCATATAACGTAATACGTTATAACGTTATACCATATAACGTAATACGTTATAACGTTATACCATATAACGTAAGATCATATAACGTAATATGTTATAACGTAATACGTTATAACGTTACACCATATAACGTAATACGTTATAACGTTATACCATATAACGTAATACGTTATAACGTTGTACCATATAACGTAATACGTTATAACGTTGTACCATACAACGCAATACGTTATAACGTTATACCATATAGCGTAATACATTATAACGTTATAACATATGGCGTTATACCATATCACGTAATACGCTATAGCGTTATACCATATAACATAATACGTTATAACGTTATACCATATAACGTAATGCGTTATAACGTTATACCATATAACGTAATACAATATAACGTTATACCATATAACTTAATACCGTATAACGTAATATGTTGTAACGTTATACCATATAACGTAATACGTTATAACGTTATACCATATAACGTAATACGTTATAACGTTATACCATATAACGTAATACGTTATAACGTTATACCATATAACTTAATACCGTATAACGTAATATGTTGTAACGTTATACCATATAACGTAATACGTTATAACGTTATACCATATAACGTAATACGTTATAACGTTATACCATATAACGTAAGATCATATAACGTAATATGTTATAGTGTTATACCATATAACGCAATACGTTATAACGTTATACCATATAACGTAATACGTTATAACGTTATACCATATAACGTTATACCATATGACGTTATACCATGTCACGTAATACGCTATAGCGATATACCATATAACATAATACGTTATAACGTTATACCATATAACGTAATACGTTATAACGTTATACCATATAACGTAATATGTTATAGCGTTATAACATATGACGTTATACGTTATAACGTTATAACATATGACGTTATACCATATCACGTAATACGCTATAGCGTTTTACCATATAACATAATACGTTATAACGTTATACCATATAACGTAATGCGTTATAACGTTATACCATATAACGTAATACAATATAACGTTATACCATATGACGTTGTACCATATACCGCAATACGTCATAACGTTATACCATATAACGTTATACCATATAACTTAATACCATATAACGTAATATGTTGTAACGTTATACCAGATAACGTAATACGTTATAACGTTATACCATATAACGTAACACGTTATAACGTTATACCATATGACGTCATACCATATAACGTAATACGTTGTAACGTTATACCATATAACGTAATACGTTATAACGTTATACCATATATCGTAATACGTTATGACGTAATACCATATAACGTAATACGTTATAACGTTATTCCATATAACGTAATACGTTATAACGTTATACCATATAACGTAATACGTTATAACGTAATACGTTATAACGTTATACCATATATCGTAATACGTTATGACGTAATACCATATAACGTAATACGTTATAACGTTATTCCATATAACGTAATACGTTATAACGTAATACCATATAACGTAAAACGTTATAACGTTATACCATATAACGTAATACGTTATAACGATGTACCATATAACGTAATACGTTATAACGTTATACCATATATCGTAATACGTTATGACGCAATACCATATAACGTAATACGTTATAACGTAATACGTTATAACGTTATACCATATATCGTAATACGTTATGACGTAATACCATATAACGTAATACGTTATAACGTTATTCCATATAACGTAATACGTTATAACGTAATACCATATAACGTAATACGTTATAACGTTGTACCATATAACGGAATATCATATAACGTAATATGTTATAACGTAATACCATATAACTTAATACGTTATAACGTTACACCATATAACGTAATACGTTATAACGTTATACCATATAACGCTACACGTTTTAATGTAATACCATATAACGTAATACGTTATAACGTTATACCATATCACGCAATACGTTATAGCGTTATACCATATAACGTAATACGTTATAACGTTATACCATATAACGTAATACGTTATAACGTTATACCATATAACGTAAGATCATATAACGTAATATGTTATAGTGTTATACCATATAACGCAATACGTTATAACGTTATACCATATAACGTAATACGTTATAACGTTATACCATATAACGTTATACCATATGACGTTATACCATATCACGTAATACGCTATAGCGATATACCATATAACATAATACGTTATAACGTTATACCATATAACGTAATACGTTATAACGTTATACCATATAACGTAATATGTTATAGCGTTATAACATATGACGTTATACGTTATAACGTTATAACATATGACGTTATACCATATCACGTAATACGCTATAGCGTTATACCATATAACATAATACGTTATAACGTTATACCATATAACGTAATGCGTTATAACGTTATACCATATAACGTAATACAATATAACGTTATACCATATGACGTTGTACCATATACCGCAATACGTCATAACGTTATACCATATAACGTTATACCATATAACTTAATACCATATAACGTAATATGTTGTAACGTTATACCAGATAACGTAATACGTTATAACGTTATACCATATAACGTAATACGTTATAACGTTATACCATATAACGTAAGATCATATAACGTAGTATGTTATAACGTTATACCATATAACGTAATACGTTATAACGTTACACCATATAACGTAATACGTTATAACGTTATACCATATAACGCTACACGTTTTAACGTAATACCATATAACGTAATACGTTATAACGTTATACCATATCACGCAATACGTTATAGCGTTATACCATATAACGCAATACATTATAACGTTATACCATATAACGTAATACGTTATAACGTTATACCATATAACGCAATACGTTATAGTGTTATATCATATAGCGCAATACAATATAACGTTATACCATATAACGTAAGATCATATAACGTAATATGTTATAACGTTATACCATATATCGTAATACGTTATAACGTTACACCATATAACGTAATACGTTATAACGTTATACCATATAACTTAATACCGTATAACGTAATATGTTGTAAAGTTATACCATATAACGTAATACGTTATAACGTTATTCCATATAACGTAATACGTTATAACGTTATACCATATAACGTAATACGTTATAACGTAATACGTTATAACGTTATACCATATATCGTAATACGTTATGACGTAATACCATATAACGTAATACGTTATAACGTTATTCCATATAACGTAATACGTTATAACGTAATACCATATAACGTAAAACGTTATAACGTTATACCATATAACGTAATACGTTATAACGATGTACCATATAACGTAATACGTTATAACGTTATACCATATAACGTAATACGTTATAACGTTATACCATATAACGTAATACGTTATAACGTTATACCATATATCGTAATACGTTATGACGTAATACCATATAACGTAATACGTTATAACGTTATTCCATATAACGTAATACGTTATAACGATATACCATATAACGTAATACGTTATAACGTAATACGTTATAACGTTATACCATATATCGTAATACGTTATGACGTAATACCATATAACGAAATACGTTATAACGTTATTCTATATAACGTAATACGTTATAACGTAATACCATATAACGGAAAACGTTATAACGTTATACCATATAACGTAATACGTTATAACGATGTACCATATAACGTAATACGTTATAACGTTATACCATATAACGTAATACGTTATAACGTTATTCCATATAACGTAATACGTTATAACGTAATACCATATAACGTAAAACGTTATAACGTTATACCATATAACGTAATACGTTATAACGATGTACCATATAACGTAATACGTTATGACGTAATACCATATAACGTAATACGTTATGACGTTATTCCATATAACGTAATACGTTATAACGTAATACCATATAACGTAATACGTTATAACGTTATTCTATATAACGTAATACGTTATAACGTAATTCCATATAACGTAATACGTTATAACGTTGTACC
Source organism: Bombus vancouverensis nearcticus (assembly GCF_051014615.1). Taxonomy (NCBI): domain Eukaryota; kingdom Metazoa; phylum Arthropoda; class Insecta; order Hymenoptera; family Apidae; genus Bombus; species Bombus vancouverensis. The sequence continues at coordinate 8,861,971 of NC_134911.1, forward strand.
ATATAACTTAATACGTTATAACGTTGTACCATATAACGCAATACGTTATAACGTTATACCATATAACGTAATACGTTATAACGTAATACCATATAACGCAATACGCTATTACGTTATACCATATGACGTTATACCATATCACGTAATACGCTATAGCGTTATACCATATAACATAATACGTTATAACGTTATACCATATAACGTAATACGTTATAACGTTATACCATATAACGTAATACGTTATAACGTAATACCATATTACGTAATACGTTATAACGTTATACCATATGACGTTGTACCATATACCGCAATACGTCATAACTTTATACCATATAACGTTATACCATATAACGTTTTACTATATAACGTAATAAGTTATAACGTTATAACGTTATACCATATAACGTAATACGTTATAACGTTATACCATATAACTTAATACCGTATAACGTAATATGTTGTAAAGTTATACCATATAACGTAATACGTTATAACGTTATACCATATAACGTAATACGTTATAACGTTATACCATATAACGTAAGATCATATAACGTAATATGTTATAACGTTATACCATATAACGTAATACGTTATAACGTTACACCATATAACGTAATACGTTATAACGTTATACCATATAACGTAATACGTTATAACGTTGTACCATATAACGTAATACGTTATAACGTTGTACCATACAACGCAATACGTTATAACGTTATACCATATAGCGTAATACATTATAACGTTATAACATATGGCGTTATACCATATCACGTAATACGCTATAGCGTTATACCATATAACATAATACGTTATAACGTTATACCATATAACGTAATGCGTTATAACGTTATACCATATAACGTAATACAATATAACGTTATACCATATAACTTAATACCGTATAACGTAATATGTTGTAACGTTATACCATATAACGTAATACGTTATAACGTTATACCATATAACGTAATACGTTATAACGTTATACCATATAACGTAATACGTTATAACGTTATACCATATAACTTAATACCGTATAACGTAATATGTTGTAACGTTATACCATATAACGTAATACGTTATAACGTTATACCATATAACGTAATACGTTATAACGTTATACCATATAACGTAAGATCATATAACGTAATATGTTATAGTGTTATACCATATAACGCAATACGTTATAACGTTATACCATATAACGTAATACGTTATAACGTTATACCATATAACGTTATACCATATGACGTTATACCATATCACGTAATACGCTATAGCGATATACCATATAACATAATACGTTATAACGTTATACCATATAACGTAATACGTTATAACGTTATACCATATAACGTAATATGTTATAGCGTTATAACATATGACGTTATACGTTATAACGTTATAACATATGACGTTATACCATATCACGTAATACGCTATAACGTTTTACCATATAACATAATACGTTATAACGTTATACCATATAACGTAATGCGTTATAACGTTATACCATATAACGTAATACAATATAACGTTATACCATATGACGTTGTACCATATACCGCAATACGTCATAACGTTATACCATATAACGTTATACCATATAACTTAATACCATATAACGTAATATGTTGTAACGTTATACCAGATAACGTAATACGTTATAACGTTATACCATATAACGTAATACGTTATAACGTTATACCATATAACGTAAGATCATATAACGTAGTATGTTATAACGTTATACCATATAACGTAATACGTTATAACGTTACACCATATAACGTAATACGTTATAACGTTATACCATATAACGCTACACGTTTTAACGTAATACCATATAACGTAATACGTTATAACGTTATACCATATCACGCAATACGTTATAGCGTTATACCATATAATGCAATACATTATAACGTTATACCATATAACGTAATACGTTATAACGTTATACCATATAACGCAATACGTTATGACGTAATACCATATAACGTAATACGTTATAACGTTATTCCATATAACGTAATACGTTATAACGTTATACCATATAACGTAATACGTTATAACGTAATACCATATAACGTAACACGTTATAACGTTATACCATATGACGTTATACCATATAACGTAATACGTTATAACGTTATACCATATAACGTAATACGTTATAACGTTATACCATATATCGTAATACGTTATGACGTAATACCATATAACGTAATACGTTATAACGTTATTCCATATAACGTAATACGTTATAACGTTATACCATATAACGTAATACGTTATAACGTAATACGTTATAACGTTATACCGTATATCGTAATACGTTATGACGTAATACCATATAACGTAATACGTTATAACGTAATACCATATAACGTAACACGTTATAACGTTATACCATATGACGTTATACCATATAACGTAATACGTTATAACGTTATACCATATAACGTAATACGTTATAACGTTATACCATATATCGTAATACGTTATGACGTAATGCCATATAACGTAATACGTTATAACGTTATTCCATATAACGTAATACGTTATAACGTTATACCATATAACGTAATACGTTATAACGTAATACGTTATAACGTTATACCATATATCGTAATACGTTATGACGTAATACCATATAACGTAATACGTTATAACGTTATTCCATATAACGTAATACGTTATAACGTAATACCATATAACGTAAAACGTTATAACGTTATACCATATAACGTAATACGTTATAACGATGTACCATATAACGTAATACGTTATAACGTTATACCATATAACGTAATACGTTATAACGTTATACCATATAACGTAATACGTTATAACGTTATACCATATAACGTAATACGTTATAACGTTATACCATATATCGTAATAAGTTATGACGTAATACCATATAACGTAATACGTTATAACGTTATTCCATATAACGTAATACGTTATAACGATATACCATATAACGTAATACGTTATAACGTAATACCATATAACGTAATACGTTATAACGTAATACCATATAACGCAATACGCTATAACGTTATACCATATGACGTTATACCATATCACGTAATACTCTATAGCGTTATACCATATAACATAATACGTTATAACGTTATACCATTTAACGTAATACGTTATAACGTTATACCATATAACGTAATACGTTATAACGTAATACCATATAACGTAATACGTTATAACGTTATACCATATGACGTTGTACCATATACCGCAATACGTCATAACTTTATACCATATAACGTTATACCATATAACGTTTTACTATATAACGTAATAAGTTATAACGTTATAACGTTATACCATATAACGTAATACGTTATAACGTTATACCATATAACTTAATACCGTATAACGTAATATGTTGTAAAGTTATACCATATAACGTAATACGTTATAACGCTATACCATATAACGTAATACGTTATAACGTTATACCATATAACGTAAGATCATATAACGTAATATGTTATAACGTTATACCATATAACGTAATACGTTATAACGTTACACCATATAACGTAATACGTTATAACGTTATACCATATAACGTAATACGTTATAACGTTGTACCACATAACGTAATACGTTATAACGTTGTACCATACAACGCAATACGTTATAACGTTATACCATATAGCGTAATACATTATAACGTTATAACATATGGCGTTATACCATATCACGTAATACGCTATAGCGTTATACCATATAACTTAATACGTTATAACGTTATACCATATAACGTAATGCGTTATAACGTTATACCATATAACGTAATACAATATAACGTTATGCCATATAACTTAATACCGTATAACGTAATATGTTGTAACGTTATACCATATAACGTAATACGTTATAACGTTATACCATATAACGTAATACGTTATAACGTTATACCATATAACGTAATACGTTATAACGTTATACCATATAACTTAATACCGTATAACGTAATATGTTGTAACGTTATACCATATAACGTAATACGTTATAACGTTATACCATATAACGTAATACGTTATAACGTTATACCATATAACGTAAGATCATATAACGTAATATGTTATAGTGTTATACCATATAACGCAATACGTTATAACGTTATACCATATAACGTAATACGTTATAACGTTATACCATATAACGTTATACCATATGACGTTATACCATATCACGTAATACGCTATAGCGATATACCATATAACATAATACGTTATAACGTTATACCATATAACGTAATACGTTATAACGTTATACCATATAACGTAATATGTTATAGCGTTATAACATATGACGTTATACGTTATAACGTTATAACATATGACGTTATACCATATCACGTAATACGCTATAGCGTTATACCATATAACATAATACGTTATAACGTTATACCATATAACGTAATGCGTTATAACGTTATACCATATAACGTAATACAATATAACGTTATACCATATGACGTTGTACCATATACCGCAATACGTCATAACGTTATACCATATAACGTTATACCATATAACGTAATATGTTGTAACGTTATACCAGATAACGTAATACGTTATAACGTTATACCATATAACGTAATACGTTATAGCGTTATACCATATAACGTAAGATCATATAACGTAGTATGTTATAACGTTATACCATATAACGTAATACGTTATAACGTTACACCATATAACGTAATACGTTATAACGTTATACCATATAACGCTACACGTTTTAACGTAATACCATATAACGTAATACGTTATAACGTTATACCATATCACGCAATACGTTATAGCGTTATACCATATAACGCAATACATTATAACGTTATACCATATAACGTAATACGTTATAACGTTATACCATATAACGCAATACGTTATAGTGTTATATCATATAACGCAATACAATATAACGTTATACCATATAACGTTATACCATATGACGTTATACCATATCACGTAATACGCTATAACATTATACCATATAACGTAATACGTTATAACGTAATACCATATAACGTAACACGTTATAACGTTATACCATATGACGTTATACCATATCACGTAATACGCTATAGCGTTATACCATATAACATAATACGTTATAACGTTATACCATATAACGTAATGCGTTATAACGTTATACCATATAACGTAATACAATATAACGTTATACCATATAACTTAATACCGTATAACGTAATATGTTGTAACGTTATACCATATAACGTAATACGTTATAACGTTATACCATATAACGTAATACGTTATGACGTAATGCCATATAACGTAATACGTTATAACGTTATTCCATATAACGTAATACGTTATAACGTTATTCCATATAACGTAATACGTTATAACGTAATACGTTATAACGTTATACCATATATCGTAATACGTTATGACGTAATACCATATAACGTAATACGTTATAACGTTATTCCATATAACGTAATACGTTATAACGTAATACCATATAACGTAAAACGTTATAACGTTATACCATATAACGTAATACGTTATAACGATGTACCATATAACGTAATACGTTATAACGTTATACCATATAACGTAATACGTTATAACGTTATACCATATAACGTAATACGTTATAACGTTATACCATATAACGTAATACGTTATAACGTTATACCATATATCGTAATACGTTATGACGTAATACCATATAACGTAATACGTTATAACGTTATTCCATATAACGTAATACGTTATAACGATATACCATATAACGTAATACGTTATAACGTTATACCATATATCGTAATACGTTATGACGTAATACCATATAACGTAATACGTTATAACGTTATTCTATATAACGTAATACGTTATAACGTAATACCATATAACGGAAAACGTTATAACGTTATACCATATAACGTAATACGTTATAACGATGTACCATATAACGTAATACGTTATAACGTTATACCTTATAACGTAATGCGTTATAACGTTATTCCATATAACGTAATACGTTATAACGTAATACCATATAACGTAAAACGTTATAACGTTATACCATATAACGTAATACGTTATAACGATGTACCATATAACGTAATACGTTATGACGTAATACCATATAACGTAATACGTTATGACGTTATTCCATATAACGTAATACGTTATAACGTAATACCATATAACGTAATACGTTATAACGTTATTCTATATAACGTAATACGTTATAACGTAATTCCATATAATGTAAGACGTTATAACGTTATACCATATAACGTAATACGTTATAACGTTGTACCATATAACGTAATACGTTATAACGTTGTACCATATAACGCAATACGTTATAACGTTATACCATATAACGTAATACGTTATAACGTTATACCATATAACGTAATACGTTATAACGTTGTACCATATAACGTAATACGTTATAACGTTGTACCATATAACACAATACGTTATAACGTTATACCATATAGCGTAATACATTATAAGGTTATAACATATGGTGTTATACCATATCACGTAATACGCTATAGCGTTATACCATGTGACGTTATACCATATCACGTAATACGCTATAGCGTTATACCATATAACATAATACGTTATAACGTTATACCATATAACGTAATACGTTATAACGTTATACCATATAACGTAATACGTTATAACGTTATACCATATAACGTAATACGTTATAACGTTGTACCATATAACGTAATACGTTATAACGTTGTACCATATAACGCAATACGTTATAACGTTATACCATATAGCGTAATACATTATAACGTTATAACATATAACGTAATACGTTATAACGTTATTCCATATAACGTAATACGTTATAACGTTATACCATATAACGTAATACGTTATAACGTAATACGTTATAACGTTATACCATATATCGTAATACGTTATGACGTAATACCATATAACGTAATACGTTATAACGTTATTCCATATAACGTAATACGTTATAACGTAATACCATATAACGTAAAACGTTATAACGTTATACCATATAACGTAATACGTTATAACGATGTACCATATAACGTAATACGTTATAACGTTATACCATATAACGTAATACGTTATAACGTTATACCATATAACGTAATACGTTATAACGTTATACCATATAACGTAATACGTTATAACGTTATACCATATATCGTAATACGTTATGACGTAATACCATATAACGTAATACGTTATAACGTTATTCCATATATCGTAATACGTTATGACGTAATACCATATAACGTAATACGTTATAACGTTATTCCATATAACGTAATACGTTATAACGTTATACCATATAACGTAATACGTTATAACGTAATACGTTATAACGTTATACCATATATCGTAATACGTTATGACGTAATACCATATAACGTAATACGTTATAACGTAATGCCATATAACGTAATACGTTATAACGTTATTCCATATAACGTAATACGTTATAACGTTATACCATATAACGTAATACGTTATAACGTAATACGTTATAACGTTATACCATATATCGTAATACGTTATAACGTTATTCTATATAACGTAATACGTTATAACGTAATTCCATATAATGTAAGACGTTATAACGTTATACCATATAACGTAATACGTTATAACGTTGTACCATATAACGTAATACGTTATAACGTTGTACCATATAACGCAATACGTTATAACGTTATACCATATAACGTAATACGTTATAACGTTATACCATATAACGTAATACGTTATAACGTTGTACCATATAACGTAATACGTTATAACGTTGTACCATATAACACAATACGTTATAACGTTATACCATATAGCGTAATACATTATAAGGTTATAACATATGGTGTTATACCATATCACGTAATACGCTATAGCGTTATACCATGTGACGTTATACCATATCACGTAATACGCTATAGCGTTATACCATATAACATAATACGTTATAACGTTATACCATATAACGTAATACGTTATAACGTTATACCATATAACGTAATACGTTATAACGTTATACCATATAACGTAATACGTTATAACGTTGTACCATATAACGTAATACGTTATAACGTTGTACCATATAACGCAATACGTTATAACGTTATACCATATAGCGTAATACATTATAACGTTATAACATATAACGTAATACGTTATAACGTTATTCCATATAACGTAATACGTTATAACGTTATACCATATAACGTAATACGTTATAACGTAATACGTTATAACGTTATACCATATATCGTAATACGTTATGACGTAATACCATATAACGTAATACGTTATAACGTTATTCCATATAACGTAATACGTTATAACGTAATACCATATAACGTAAAACGTTATAACGTTATACCATATAACGTAATACGTTATAACGATGTACCATATAACGTAATACGTTATAACGTTATACCATATAACGTAATACGTTATAACGTTATACCATATAACGTAATACGTTATAACGTTATACCATATAACGTAATACGTTATAACGTTATACCATATATCGTAATACGTTATGACGTAATACCATATAACGTAATACGTTATAACGTTATTCCATATATCGTAATACGTTATGACGTAATACCATATAACGTAATACGTTATAACGTTATTCCATATAACGTAATACGTTATAACGTTATACCATATAACGTAATACGTTATAACGTAATACGTTATAACGTTATACCATATATCGTAATACGTTATGACGTAATACCATATAACGTAATACGTTATAACGTAATGCCATATAACGTAATACGTTATAACGTTATTCCATATAACGTAATACGTTATAACGTTATACCATATAACGTAATACGTTATAACGTAATACGTTATAACGTTATACCATATATCGTAATACGTTATGACGTAATACCATATAACGTAATACGTTATAACGTTATTCCATATAACGTAATACGTTATAACGTAATACCATATAACGTAAAACGTTATAACGTTATACCATATAACGTAATACGTTATAACGATGTACCATATAACGTAATACGTTATAACGTTATACCATATAACGTAATACGTTATAACGTTATACCATATAACTTAATACCGTATAACGTAATATGTTGTAAAGTTATACCATATAACGTAATACGTTATACCGTTATACCATATAACGTAATACGTTATAACGTTATACCATATAACGTAAGATCATATAACGTAATATGTTATAACGTTATACCATATAACGTAATACGTTATAACGTTACACCATATAACGTAATACGTTATAACGTTATACCATATAACGTAATACGTTATAACGTTGTACCATATAACGTAATACGTTATAACGTTGTACCATACAACGCAATACGTTATAACGTTATACCATATAGCGTAATACATTATAACGTTATAACATATGGCGTTATACCATATCACGTAATACGCTATAGCGTTATACCATATAACATAATACGTTATAACGTTATACCATATAACGTAATGCGTTATAACGTTATACCATATAACGTAATACAATATAACGTTATACCATATAACTTAATACCGTATAACGTAATATGTTGTAACGTTATACCATATAACGTAATACGTTATAACGTTATACCATATAACGTAATACGTTATAACGTTATACCATATAACGTAATACGTTATAACGTTATACCATATAACTTAATACCGTATAACGTAATATGTTGTAACGTTATACCATATAACGTAATACGTTATAACGTTATACCATATAACGTAATACGTTATAACGTTATACCATATAACGTAAGATCATATAACGTAATATGTTATAGTGTTATACCATATAACGCAATACGTTATAACGTTATACCATATAACGTAATACGTTATAACGTTATACCATATAACGTTATACCATATGACGTTATACCATATCACGTAATACGCTATAGCGATATACCATATAACATAATACGTTATAACGTTATACCATATAACGTAATACGTTATAACGTTATACCATATAACGTAATATGTTATAGCGTTATAACATATGACGTTATACGTTATAACGTTATAACATATGACGTTATACCATATCACGTAATACGCTATAGCGTTTTACCATATAACATAATACGTTATAACGTTATACCATATAACGTAATGCGTTATAACGTTATACCATATAACGTAATACAATATAACGTTATACCATATGACGTTGTACCATATACCGCAATACGTCATAACGTTATACCATATAACGTTATACCATATAACTTAATACCATATAACGTAATATGTTGTAACGTTATACCAGATAACGTAATACGTTATAACGTTATACCATATAACGTAATACGTTATAACGTTATACCATATAACGTAAGATCATATAACGTAGTATGTTATAACGTTATACCATATAACGTAATACGTTATAACGTTACACCATATAACGTAATACGTTATAACGTTATACCATACAACGCTACACGTTTTAACGTAATACCATATAACGTAATACGTTATAACGTTATACCATATCACGCAATACGTTATAACGTTATACCATACAACGCTACACGTTTTAACGTAATACCATATAACGTAATACGTTATAACGTTATACCATATCACGCAATACGTTATAGCGTTATACCATATAACGCAATACATTATAACGTTATACCATATAACGTAATACGTTATAACGTTATACCATATAACGCAATACGTTATGACGTAATACCATATAACGTAATACGTTATAACGTTATTCCATATAACGTAAAACGTTATAACGTTATACCATATAACGTAATACGTTATAACGATGTACCATATAACGTAATACGTTATGACGTAATACCATATAACGTAATACGTTATGACGTAATACCATATAACTTAATACGTTATAACGTTGTACCATATAACGCAATACGTTATAACGTTATACCATATAACGTAATACGTTATAACGTAATACCATATAACGCAATACGCTATAACGTTATACCATATGACGTTATACCATATCACGTAATACGCTATAGCGTTATACCATATAACATAATACGTTATAACGTTATACCATATAACGTAATACGTTATAACGTTATACCATATAACGTAATACGTTATAACGTAATTCCATATAACGTAAGACGTTATAACGTTATACCATATAACGTAATACGTTATAACGTTGTACCATATAACTTAATACGTTATAACGTTGTACCATATAACGCAATACGTTATAACGTTATACCATATAACGTAATACGTTATAACGTAATACCATATAACGCAATACGCTATAACGTTATACCATATGACGTTATACCATATCACGTAATACGCTATAGCGTTATACCATATAACATAATACGTTATAACGTTATACCATATAACGTAATACGTTATAACGTAATACCATATAACGTAATACGTTATAACGTTATTCTATATAACGTAATACGTTATAACGTAATTCCATATAACGTAAGACGTTATAACGTTATACCATATAACGTAATACGTTATAACGTTATACCATATATCGTAATACGTTATGACGTAATACCATATAACGTAATACGTTATAACGTTATTCCATATAACGTAATACGTTATAACGATATACCATATAACGTAATACGTTATAACGTAATACCATATAACGTAATACGTTATAACGTAATACCATATAACGCAATACGCTATAACGTTATACCATATGACGTTATACCATATCACGTAATACTCTATAGCGTTATACCATATAACATAATACGTTATAACGTTATACCATTTAACGTAATACGTTATAACGTTATACCATATAACGTAATACGTTATAACGTAATACCATATAACGTAATACGTTATAACGTTATACCATATGACGTTGTACCATATACCGCAATACGTCATAACTTTATACCATATAACGTTATACCATATAACGTTTTACTATATAACGTAATAAGTTATAACATTATAACGTTATACCATATAACGTAATACGTTATAACGTTATACCATATAACTTAATACCGTATAACGTAATATGTTGTAAAGTTATACCATATAACGTAATACGTTATAACGCTATACCATATAACGTAATACGTTATAACGTTATACCATATAACGTAAGATCATATAACGTAATATGTTATAACGTTATACCATATAACGTAATACGTTATAACGTTACACCATATAACGTAATACGTTATAACGTTATACCATATAACGTAATACGTTATAACGTTGTACCACATAACGTAATACGTTATAACGTTGTACCATACAACGCAATACGTTATAACGTTATACCATATAGCGTAATACATTATAACGTTATAACATATGGCGTTATACCATATCACGTAATACGCTATAGCGTTATACCATATAACTTAATACGTTATAACGTTATACCATATAACGTAATGCGTTATAACGTTATACCATATAACGTAATACAATATAACGTTATGCCATATAACTTAATACCGTATAACGTAATATGTTGTAACGTTATACCATATAACGTAATACGTTATAACGTTATACCATATAACGTAATACGTTATAACGTTATACCATATAACGTAATACGTTATAACGTTATACCATATAACTTAATACCGTATAACGTAATATGTTGTAACGTTATACCATATAACGTAATACGTTATAACGTTATACCATATAACGTAATACGTTATAACGTTATACCATATAACGTAAGATCATATAACGTAATATGTTATAGTGTTATACCATATAACGCAATACGTTATAACGTTATACCATATAACGTAATACGTTATAACGTTATACCATATAACGTTATACCATATGACGTTATACCATATCACGTAATACGCTATAGCGATATACCATATAACATAATACGTTATAACGTTATACCATATAACGTAATACGTTATAACGTTATACCATATAACGTAATATGTTATAGCGTTATAACATATGACGTTATACGTTATAACGTTATAACATATGACGTTATACCATATCACGTAATACGCTATAGCGTTATACCATATAACATAATACGTTATAACGTTATACCATATAACGTAATGCGTTATAACGTTATACCATATAATGTAATACAATATAACGTTATACCATATGACGTTGTACCATATACCGCAATACGTCATAACGTTATACCATATAACGTTATACCATATAACGTAATATGTTGTAACGTTATACCAGATAACGTAATACGTTATAACGTTATACCATATAACGTAATACGTTATAGCGTTATACCATATAACGTAAGATCATATAACGTAGTATGTTATAACGTTATACCATATAACGTAATACGTTATAACGTTACACCATATAACATAATACGTTATAACGTTATACCATATAACGCTACACGTTTTAACGTAATACCATATAACGTAATACGTTATAACGTTATACCATATCACGCAATACGTTATAGCGTTATACCATATAACGCAATACATTATAACGTTATACCATATAACGTAATACGTTATAACGTTATACCATATAACGCAATACGTTATAGTGTTATATCATATAACGCAATACAATATAACGTTATACCATATAACGTTATACCATATGACGTTATACCATATCACGTAATACGCTATAACGTTATACCATATAACGTAATACGTTATAACGTAATACCATATAACGTAACACGTTATAACGTTATACCATATGACGTTATACCATATGACGTTATACCATATCACGTAATACGCTATAGCGTTATACCATATAACATAATACGTTATAACGTTATACCATATAACGTAATGCGTTATAACGTTATACCATATAACGTAATACAATATAACGTTATACCATATAACTTAATACCGTATAACGTAATATGTTGTAACGTTATACCATATAACGTAATACGTTATAACGTTATACCATATAACGTAATACGTTATGACGTAATGCCATATAACGTAATACGTTATAACGTTATTCCATATAACGTAATACGTTATAACGTTATTCCATATAACGTAATACGTTATAACGTAATACGTTATAACGTTATACCATATATCGTAATACGTTATGACGTAATACCATATAACGTAATACGTTATAACGTTATTCCATATAACAAAATACGTTATAACGTAATACCATATAACGTAAAACGTTATAACGTTATACCATATAACGTAATACGTTATAACGATGTACCATATAACGTAATACGTTATAACGTTATACCATATAACGTAATACGTTATAACGTTATACCATATAACGTAATACGTTATAACGTTATACCATATAACGTAATACGTTATAACGTTATACCATATATCGTAATACGTTATGACGTAATACCATATAACGTAATACGTTATAACGTTATTCCATATAACGTAATACGTTATAACGATATACCATATAACGTAATACGTTATAACGTTATACCATATATCGTAATACGTTATGACGTAATACCATATAACGTAATACGTTATAACGTTATTCTATATAACGTAATACGTTATAACGTAATACCATATAACGGAAAACGTTATAACGTTATACCATATAACGTAATACGTTATAACGATGTACCATATAACGTAATACGTTATAACGTTATACCTTATAACGTAATGCGTTATAACGTTATTCCATATAACGTAATACGTTATAACGTAATACCATATAACGTAAAACGTTATAACGTTATACCATATAACGTAATACGTTATAACGATGTACCATATAACGTAATACGTTATGACGTAATACCATATAACGTAATACGTTATGACGTTATTCCATATAACGTAATACGTTATAACGTAATACCATATAACGTAATACGTTATAACGTTATTCTATATAACGTAATACGTTATAACGTAATTCCATATAATGTAAGACGTTATAACGTTATACCATATAACGTAATACGTTATAACGTTGTACCATATAACGTAATACGTTATAACGTTGTACCATATAACGCAATACGTTATAACGTTATACCATATAACGTAATACGTTATAACGTTATACCATATAACGTAATACGTTATAACGTTGTACCATATAACGTAATACGTTATAACGTTGTACCATATAACACAATACGTTATAACGTTATACCATATAGCGTAATACATTATAAGGTTATAACATATGGTGTTATACCATATCACGTAATACGCTATAGCGTTATACCATGTGACGTTATACCATATCACGTAATACGCTATAGCGTTATACCATATAACATAATACGTTATAACGTTATACCATATAACGTAATACGTTATAACGTTATACCATATAACGTAATACGTTATAACGTTATACCATATAACGTAATACGTTATAACGTTGTACCATATAACGTAATACGTTATAACGTTGTACCATATAACGCAATACGTTATAACGTTATACCATATAGCGTAATACATTATAACGTTATAACATATAACGTAATACGTTATAACGTTATTCCATATAACGTAATACGTTATAACGTTATACCATATAACGTAATACGTTATAACGTAATACGTTATAACGTTATACCATATATCGTAATACGTTATGACGTAATACCATATAACGTAATACGTTATAACGTTATTCCATATAACGTAATACGTTATAACGTAATACCATATAACGTAAAACGTTATAACGTTATACCATATAACGTAATACGTTATAACGATGTACCATATAACGTAATACGTTATAACGTTATACCATATAACGTAATACGTTATAACGTTATACCATATAACGTAATACGTTATAACGTTATACCATATAACGTAATACGTTATAACGTTATACCATATATCGTAATACGTTATGACGTAATACCATATAACGTAATACGTTATAACGTTATTCCATATATCGTAATACGTTATGACGTAATACCATATAACGTAATACGTTATAACGTTATTCCATATAACGTAATACGTTATAACGTTATACCATATAACGTAATACGTTATAACGTAATACGTTATAACGTTATACCATATATCGTAATACGTTATGACGTAATACCATATAACGTAATACGTTATAACGTAATGCCATATAACGTAATACGTTATAACGTTATTCCATATAACGTAATACGTTATAACGTTATACCATATAACGTAATACGTTATAACGTAATACGTTATAACGTTATACCATATATCGTAATACGTTATGACGTAATACCATATAACGTAATACGTTATAACGTTATTCCATATAACGTAATACGTTATAACGTAATACCATATAACGTAAAACGTTATAACGTTATACCATATAACGTAATACGTTATAACGATGTACCATATAACGTAATACGTTATAACGTTATACCATATAACGTAATACGTTATAACGTTATACCATATAACGTAATACGTTATAACGTTATACCATATAACGTAATACGTTATAACGTTATACCATATATCGTAATACGTTATGACGTAATACCATATAACGTAATACGTTATAACGTTATTCCATATAACGTAATACGTTATAACGATATACCATATAACGTAATACGTTATAACGTAATACGTTATAACGTTACACCATATATCGTAATACGTTATGACGTAATACCATATAACGTAATACGTTATAACGTTATTCCATATAACGTAATACGTTATAACGTAATACCATATAACGTAAAACGTTATAACGTTATACCATATAACGTAATACGTTATAACGATGTACCATATAACGTAATACGTTATGACGTAATACCATATAACGTAATACGTTATGACGTAATACCATATAACGTAATACGTTATAACGTAATACCATATAACGTAATACGTTATAACGTTATTCTATATAACGTAATACGTTATAACGTAATTCCATATAACGTAAGACGTTATAACGTTATACCATATAACGTAATACGTTATAACGTTGTACCATATAACTTAATACGTTATAACGTTGTACCATATAACGCAATACGTTATAACGTTATACCATATAACGTAATACGTTATAACGTAATACCATATAACGCAATACGCTATAACGTTATACCATATGACGTTATACCATATCACGTAATACGCTATAGCGTTATACCATATAACATAATACGTTATAACGTTATACCATATAACGTAATACGTTATAACGTTATACCATATAACGTAATACGTTATAACGTAATACCATATAACGTAATACGTTATAACGTTATACCATATGACGTTGTACCATATACCGCAATACGTCATAACTTTATACCATATAACGTTATACCATATAACGTTTTACTATATAACGTAATAAGTTATAACGTTATAACGTTATACCATATAACGTAATACGTTATAACGTTATACCATATAACTTAATACCGTATAACGTAATATGTTGTAAAGTTATACCATATAACGTAATACGTTATAACGTTATACCATATAACGTAATACGTTATAACGTCATACCATATAACGTAAGATCATATAACGTAATATGTTATAACGTTATACCATATAACGTAATACGTTATAACGTTACACCATATAACGTAATACGTTATAACGTTATACCATATAACGTAATACGTTATAACGTTGTACCATATAACGTAATACGTTATAACGTTGTACCGTACAACGCAATACGTTATAACGTTATACCATATAGCGTAATACATTATAACGTTATAACATATGGCGTTATACCATATCACGTAATACGCTATAGCGTTATACCATATAACATAATACGTTATAACGTTATACCATATAACGTAATGCGTTATAACGTTATACCATATAACGTAATACAATATAACGTTATACCATATAACTTAATACCGTATAACGTAATATGTTGTAACGTTATACCATATAACGTAATACGTTATAACGTTATACCATATAACGTAATACGTTATAACGTTATACCATATAACGTAATACGTTATAACGTTATACCATATAACTTAATACCGTATAACGTAATATGTTGTAACGTTATACCATATAACGTAATACGTTATAACGTTATACCATATAACTTAATACCGTATAACGTAATATGTTGTAAAGTTATACCATATAACGTAATACGTTATAACGTTATACCATATAACGTAATACGTTATAACGTCATACCATATAACGTAAGATCATATAACGTAATATGTTATAACGTTATACCATATAACGTAATACGTTATAACGTTACACCATATAACGTAATACGTTATAACGTTATACCATATAACGTAATACGTTATAACGTTGTACCATATAACGTAATACGTTATAACGTTGTACCGTACAACGTAATACGTTATAACGTTATACCATATAACGTAATACGTTATAACGTTATACCATATAACTTAATACCGTATAACGTAATATGTTGTAACGTTATACCATATAACGTAATACGTTATAACGTTATACCATATAACGCAATACGTTATAACGTTATACCATATAACGTAATACGTTATAACGTTATACCATATAACGTTATACCATATGACGTTATACCATATCACGTAATACGCTATAGCGATATACCATATAACATAATACGTT
Organism: Bombus vancouverensis nearcticus; assembly: GCF_051014615.1. Classification (NCBI taxonomy): domain Eukaryota; kingdom Metazoa; phylum Arthropoda; class Insecta; order Hymenoptera; family Apidae; genus Bombus; species Bombus vancouverensis. The sequence goes on from NC_134911.1 coordinate 8,880,725, forward strand.
ATAAAGTTATACCATATAACGTAATACGTTATAACGTTATACCATATAACGTAATATGTTATAGCGTTACAACATATGACGTTATACGTTATAACGTTATAACATATGACGTTATACCATATCACGTAATACGCTATAGCGTTATACCATATAACATAATACGTTATAACGTTATACCATATAACGTAATGCGTTATAACGTTATACCATATAACGTAATACAATATAACGTTATACCATATGACGTTGTACCATATACCGCAATACGTCATAACGTTATACCATATAACGTTATACCATATAACTTAATACCATATAACGTAATATGTTGTAACGTTATACCAGATAACGTAATACGTTATAACGTTATACCATATAACGTAATACGTTATAACGTTATACCATATAACGTAAGATCATATAACGTAGTATGTTATAACGTTATACCATATAACGTAATACGTTATAACGTTACACCATATAACGTAATACGTTATAACGTTATACCATATAACGCTACACGTTTTAACGTAATACCATATAACGTAATACGTTATAACGTTATACCATATCACGCAATACGTTATAGCGTTATACCATATAACGCAATACATTATAACGTTATACCATATAACGTAATACGTTATAACGTTATACCATATATCGTAATACGTTATGACGTAATACCATATAACGTAATACGTTATAACGTTATTCCATATAACGTAATACGTTATAACGTTATACCATATAACGTAATACGTTATAACGTAATACGTTATAACGTTATACCGTATATCGTAATACGTTATGACGTAATACCATATAACGTAATACGTTATAACGTAATACCATATAACGTAACACGTTATAACGTTATACCATATGACGTTATACCATATAACGTAATACGTTATAACGTTATACCATATAACGTAATACGTTATAACGTTATACCATATATCGTAATACGTTATGACGTAATGCCATATAACGTAATACGTTATAACGTTATTCCATATAACGTAATACGTTATAACGTTATACCATATAACGTAATACGTTATAACGTAATACGTTATAACGTTATACCATATATCGTAATACGTTATGACGTAATACCATATAACGTAATACGTTATAACGTTATTCCATATAACGTAATACGTTATAACGTAATACCATATAACGTAAAACGTTATAACGTTATACCATATAACGTAATACGTTATAACGATGTACCATATAACGTAATACGTTATAACGTTATACCATATAACGTAATACGTTATAACGTTATACCATATAACGTAATACGTTATAACGTTATACCATATAACGTAATACGTTATAACGTTATACCATATATCGTAATACGTTATGACGTAATACCATATAACGTAATACGTTATAACCTTATTCCATATAACGTAATACGTTATAACGATATACCATATAACGTAATACGTTATAACGTAATACGTTATAACGTTATACCATATATCGTAATACGTTATGACGTAATACCATATAACGTTATACGTTATAACGTTATTCTATATAACGTAATACGTTATAACGTAATACCATATAACGGAAAACGTTATAACGTTATACCATATAACGTAATACGTTATAACGATGTACCATATAACGTAATACGTTATAACGTTATACCATATAACGTAATACGTTATGACGTCATTCCATATAACGTAATACGTTATAACGTAATACCATATAACGTAATACGTTATGACGTAATACCATATAACGTAATACGTTATAACCTTATTCCATATAACGTAATACGTTATAACGTTATACCATATAACGTAATACAATATAACGTTATACCATATGACGTTGTACCATATACCGCAATACGTCATAACGTTATACCATATAACGTTATACCATATAACTTAATACCATATAACGTAATATGTTGTAACGTTATACCAGATAACGTAATACGTTATAACGTTATACCATATAACGTAATACGTTATAACGTTATACCATATAACGTAAGATCATATAACGTAGTATGTTATAACGTTATACCATATAACGTAATACGTTATAACGTTACACCATATAACGTAATACGTTATAACGTTATACCATATAACGCTACACGTTTTAACGTAATACCATATAACGTAATACGTTATAACGTTATACCATATCACGCAATACGTTATAGCGTTATACCATATAACGCAATACATTATAACGTTATACCGTATAACGTAATACGTTATAACGTTATACCGTATATCGTAATACGTTATGACGTAATACCATATAACGTAATACGTTATAACGTTATTCCATATAACGTAATACGTTATAACGTTATACCATATAACGTAATACGTTATAACGTAATACGTTATAACGTTATACCGTATATCGTAATACGTTATGACGTAATACCATATAACGTAATACGTTATAACGTAATACCATATAACGTAACACGTTATAACGTTATACCATATGACGTTATACCATATAACGTAATACGTTATAACGTTATACCATATAACGTAATACGTTATAACGTTATACCATATATCGTAATACGTTATGACGTAATGCCATATAACGTAATACGTTATAACGTTATTCCATATAACGTAATACGTTATAACGTTATACCATATAACGTAATACGTTATAACGTAATACGTTATAACGTTATACCATATATCGTAATACGTTATGACGTAATACCATATAACGTAATACGTTATAACGTTATTCCATATAACGTAATACGTTATAACGTAATACCATATAACGTAAAACGTTATAACGTTATACCATATAACGTAATACGTTATAACGATGTACCATATAACGTAATACGTTATAACGTTATACCATATAACGTAATACGTTATAACGTTATACCATATAACGTAATACGTTATAACGTTATACCATATAACGTAATACGTTATAACGTTATACCATATATCGTAATACGTTATGACGTAATACCATATAACGTAATACGTTATAACCTTATTCCATATAACGTAATACGTTATAACGATATACCATATAACGTAATACGTTATAACGTAATACGTTATAACGTTATACCATATATCGTAATACGTTATGACGTAATACCATATAACGTTATACGTTATAACGTTATTCTATATAACGTAATACGTTATAACGTAATGCCATATAACGGAAAACGTTATAACGTTATACCATATAACGTAATACGTTATAACGATGTACCATATAACGTAATACGTTATAACGTTATACCATATAACGTAATACGTTATGACGTCATTCCATATAACGTAATACGTTATAACGTAATACCATATAACGTAAAACGTTATAACGTTATACCATATAACGTAATATGTTATAACGATGTACCATATAACGTAATACGTTATGACGTAATACCATATAACGTAATACGTTATGACGTTATTCCATATAACGTAATACGTTATAACGTAATACCATATAACGTAATACGTTATAACGTTATTCTATATAACGTAATACGTTATAACGTAATTCCATATAACGTAAGACGTTATAACGTTATACCATATAACGTAATACGTTATAACGTTGTACCATATAACGTAATACGTTATAACGTTGTACCATATAACGCAATACGTTATAACGTTATACCATATAACGCAATACGTTATAACGTTATACCATATAACGTAATACGTTATAACGTTGTACCATATAACGTAATACGTTCTAACGTTGTACCATATAACGCAATACGTTATAACGTTATACCATATAGCGTAATACATTATAACGTTATAACATATGGCGTTATACCATATCACGTAATACGCTATAGCGTTATACCATGTGACGTTATACCATATCACGTAATACGCTATAGCGTTATACCATATAACATAATACGTTATAACGTTATACCATATAACGTAATACGTTATAACGTTATACCATATAACGTAATACGTTATAACGTTATACCATATAACGTAATACGTTATAACGTTGTACGATATAACGTAATACGTTATAACGTTGTACCATATAACGCAATACGTTATAACGTTAGACCATATAGCGTAATACATTATAACGTTATAGCATATGGCGTTATACCATATCACGTAATACGCTATAGCGTTATACCATATAACATAATACGTTATAACGTTATACCATATAACGTAATGCGTTATAACGTTATACCATATAACGTAATACAATATAACGTTATACCATATAACTTAATACCGTATAACGTAATATGTTGTAACGTTATACCATATATGTAATACGTTATAACGTTATACCATATAACGTAATACGTTATAACGTTATACCATATAACGTAATACGTTATAACGTTATACCATATAACTTAATACCGTATAACGTAATATGTTGTAACGTTATACCATATAACGTAATACGTTATAACGTTATACCATATAACGTAATACGTTATAACGTTATACCATATAACGTAAGATCATATAACGTAATATGTTATAGTGTTATACCATATAACGCAATACGTTATAACGTTATACCATATAACGTAATACGTTATAACGTTATACCATATAACGTAATACGTTATAACGTAATACGTTATAACGTTATACCATATACCGTAATACGTTATGACGTAATACCATATAACGTAATACGTTATAACGTAATACCATATAACGTAACACGTTATAACGTTATACCATATGACGTTATACCATATAACGTAATACGTTATAACGTTATACCATATAACGTAATACGTTATAACGTTATACCATATATCGTAATACGTTATGACGTAATGCCATATAACGTAATACGTTATAACGTTATTCCATATAACGTAATACGTTATAACGTTATACCATATAACGTAATACGTTATAACGTAATACGTTATAACGTTATACCATATATCGTAATACGTTATGACGTAATACCATATAACGTAATACGTTATAACGTTATTCCATATAACGTAATACGTTATAACGTAATACCATATAACGTAAAACGTTATAACGTTATACCATATAACGTAATACGTTATAACGATGTACCATATAACGTAATACGTTATAACGTTATACCATACAACGTAATACGTTATAACGTTATACCATATAACGTAATACGTTATAACGTTATACCATATATCGTAATACGTTATGACGTAATACCATATAACGTAATACGTTATAACGTTATTCCATATAACGTAATACGTTATAACGTAATACCATATAACGTAAAACGTTATAACGTTATACCATATAACGTAATACGCTATAACGATGTACCATATAACGTAATACGTTATAACGTTATACCATATAACGTTATACCATATAACGTAATACGTTATAACGTTATTCCATATAACGTAATACGTTATAACGTAATACCATATAACTTAAAACGTTATAACGTTATACCATATAACGTAATACGTTATAACGATGTACCATATAACGTAATACGTTATGACGTAATACCATATAACGTACTACGTTATGACGTTATTCCATATAACGTAATACGTTATAACGTAATACCATATAACGTAATACGTTATAACGTTATTCTATATAACGTAATACGTTATAACGTAATTCCATATAACGTAAGACGTTATAACGTTATACCATATAACGTAATACGTTATAACGTTGTACCTTATAACGTAATACGTTATAACGTTGTACCATATAACGTAATACGTTATAACGTAATACGTTATAACGTTATACCATATATCGTAATACGTTATGACGTAATACCATATAACGTAATACGTTATAACGTTATTCCATATAACGTAATACGTTATAACGTAATACCATATAACGTAAAACGTTATAACGTTATACCATATAACGTAATACGTTATAACGATGTACCATATAACGTAATACGTTATAACGTTATACCATATAACGTAATACGTTATAACGTTATACCATATAACGTAATACGTTATAACGTTATACCATATAACGTAATACGTTATAACGTTATACCATATATCGTAATACGTTATGACGTAATACCATATAACGTAATACGTTATAACGTTATTCCATATAACGTAATACGTTATAACGATATACCATATAACGTAATACGTTATAACGTAATACGTTATAACGTTATACCATATATCGTAATACGTTATGACGTAATACCATATAACGTAATACGTTATAACGTTATACCATATAACGTAATACGTTATAACGTAATACCATATAACGCAATACGCTATAACGTTATACCATATGACGTTATACCATATCACGTAATACGCTATAGCGTTATACCATATAACATAATACGTTATAACGTTATACCATATAACGTAATACGTTATAACGTAATACCATATAACGTAATACGTTATAACGTTATACCATATGACGTTGTACCATATAACGCAATACGTCATAACTTTATACCATATAACGTTATACCATATAACGTTTTACTATATAACGTAATACGTTATAACGTTATAACGTTATACCATATAACGTAATACGTTATAACGTTATACCATATAACTTAATACCGTATAACGTAATATGTTATAAAGTTATACCATATAACGTAATACGTTATAACGTAATTCCATATAACGTAATACGTTATAACGTTACACCATATAACGTAATACGTTATAACGTTATACCATATAACGTAATACGTTATAACGTTGTACCATATAACGTAATACGTTATAACGTTGTACCATATAACGCAAGACGTTATAACGTTATACCATATAGCGTAATACATTATAACGTTATAACATATGGCGTTATACCATATCACGTAATACGCTATAGCGTTATACCATATAACGTAATACGTTATAACGTTATACCATATAACGTAATACGTTATAACGTTATACCATATAACGTAATACGTTATAACGTTATACCATATAACGTAATACGTTATAACGTTATAGCATATAACTTAATACCGTATAACGTAATATGTTGTAACGTTATACCACATAACGTAATACGTTATAACGTTATACCATATAACGTAATACGTTATAACGTTATACCATATAACGTAAGATCATATAACGTAATATGTTATAGTGTTATACCATATAATGCAATACGTTATAACGTTATACCATATAACGTAATACGTTATAACGTTATACCATATAACTTTATACCATATGACGTTATACCATATCACGTAATACGCTATAGCGATATACCATATAACATAATACGTTATAACGTTATACCATATAACGTAATACGATATAACGTTATACCATATGACGTTATACCATATCACGTAATACGTTATAACGTTATACCATATAAAGTAATACGTTATAACGTAATACCATATAACGTATCACGTTATAACGTTATACCATATGACGTTATACCATATAACGTAATACGTTATAACGTTATGCCATATAACGTAATACGTTATAACGTTATACCATATATCGTAATACGTTATGACGTAATACCATATAACGTAATACGTTATAACGTTATTCCATATAACGTAATACGTTATAACGTAATACCATATAACGTAATACGTTATAACGTTATACCATATAACGTAATACGTTATAACGTTGTACCATATAACGTAATACGTTATAACGTTGTACCATATAACGCAATACGTTATAACGTTATACCATATAACGTAATACGTTATAACGTTGTAACATATGACGTTATACCATATCACGTAATACGCTATAGCGTTATACCATATAACATAATACGTTATATCGTTATAACGTTATACCATATAAGGTATTACGTTATAAACTTATACCATATAACGTAATACGTTATAACGTAATACCATGCGACGTTATACCATATCACGTAATACGTTATAACGTTATACCATATAACGAAATACGTTATAACGTAATACGTTATAACGTTATACCATATATCGTAATACGTTATGACGTAATACCATATAACGTAATACGTTATAACGTTATAACGTTATACCATATAACGTAATACGTTATCACGTTATACCATATAACGTAATATGTTATAGCGTTATAACATATGACGTTATACCGTATCACGTAATTCGCTATAGCGTTATACCATATAACATAATACGTTATAACGTTATACCATATACCGTAATATGTTATAACGTTATACCATATGAGGTATTACGTTATAAACTTATACCATATAACGTAATACGTTATAACGTAATACCATGCGACGTTATACCATATCACGTAATACGCTATAGCGTTATACCATATAACATAATACGTTATAACGTTATACCATATAACGTAATGCGTTATAACGTTATACCATATAACGTAATACAATATAACCTTATACCATATGACGTTATACCATATACCGTAATATGTTATGACGTTATATCATATAAGGTATTACGTTATAAACTTATACCATATAACGTAATACGTTATAACGTTATACCATATGACGTTATACCATATAACGTAATACGTCATAACGTCATACCATATAACGTTTTACCATATAACGTAATACGTTATAACGTTATAACTTTATACCATATAACGTAATACGTTATCACGTTATACCATATAACGTAATATGTTATGACGTTATAACATATGACGTTATACCGTATCACGTAATTCGCTATAGCGTTATACCATATAACATAATACGTTATAACGTTATACCATATAACGTAATACAGTATAACGTTATACCATATGACGTTATACCATATCATGTAATACGTTATAACGTTATACCGTATAACGTAATACGTTATAACGTTATACCATATAAGGTATTACGTTATAAACTTATACCATATAACGTAATACGTTATAACGTTATACCATATGACGTAGTACGTTATAACGTTATAACATATAACGTAATATCATATGACGTAATATGTTATAACGTAATACCATATAACGTAATACGTTATAACGTTGTACCATATAACGCAATACGTTATAACGTTATACCATATAACGTAATACGTTATAACGTTGTAACATATGACGTTATACCATATCACGTAATACGCTATAGCGTTATACCATATAACATAATACGTTATATCGTTATAACGTTATACCATATAAGGTATTACGTTATAAACTTATACCATATAACGTAATACGTTATAACGTAATACCATGCGACGTTATACCATATCACGTAATACGTTATAACGTTATACCATATAACGTAATACGTTATAACGTAATACGTTATAACGTTATACCATATATCGTAATACGTTATGACGTAATACCATATAACGTAATACGTTATAACGTTATAACGTTATACCATATAACGTAATACGTTATAACGTAATACCATATAACGCAATACGCTATAACGTTATACCATATGACGTTATACCATATCACGTAATACGCTATAGCGTTATACCATATAACATAATACGTTATAACGTTATACCATATAACGTAATACGTTATAACGTAATACCATATAACGTAATACGTTATAACGTTATACCATATGACGTTGTACCATATAACGCAATACGTCATAACTTTATACCATATAACGTTATACCATATAACGTTTTACTATATAACGTAATACGTTATAACGTTATAACGTTATACCATATAACGTAATACGTTATAACGTTATACCATATAACTTAATACCGTATAACGTAATATGTTATAAAGTTATACCATATAACGTAATACGTTATAACGTAATTCCATATAACGTAATACGTTATAACGTTACACCATATAACGTAATACGTTATAACGTTATACCATATAACGTAATACGTTATAACGTTGTACCATATAACGTAATACGTTATAACGTTGTACCATATAACGCAAGACGTTATAACGTTATACCATATAGCGTAATACATTATAACGTTATAACATATGGCGTTATACCATATCACGTAATACGCTATAGCGTTATACCATATAACATAATACGTTATAACGTTATACCATATAACGTAATGCGTTATAACGTTATACCATATAACGTAATACAATATAACGTTATACCATATAACTTAATACCGTATAACGTAATATGTTGTAACGCTATACCATATAACGTAATACGTTATAACGTTATACCATATAACGTAATACGTTATAACGTTATACCATATAACGTAATACGTTATAACGTTATACCATATAACGTAATACGTTATAACGTTATAGCATATAACTTAATACCGTATAACGTAATATGTTGTAACGTTATACCACATAACGTAATACGTTATAACGTTATACCATATAACGTAATACGTTATAACGTTATACCATATAACGTAAGATCATATAACGTAATATGTTATAGTGTTATACCATATAATGCAATACGTTATAACGTTATACCATATAACGTAATACGTTATAACGTTATACCATATAACTTTATACCATATGACGTTATACCATATCACGTAATACGCTATAGCGATATACCATATAACATAATACGTTATAACGTTATACCATATAACGTAATACGATATAACGTTATACCATATGACGTTATACCATATCACGTAATACGTTATAACGTTATACCATATAAAGTAATACGTTATAACGTAATACCATATAACGTATCACGTTATAACGTTATACCATATGACGTTATACCATATAACGTAATACGTTATAACGTTATGCCATATAACGTAATACGTTATAACGTTATACCATATATCGTAATACGTTATGACGTAATACCATATAACGTAATACGTTATAACGTTATTCCATATAACGTAATACGTTATAACGTAATACCATATAACGTAATACGTTATAACGTTATACCATATAACGTAATACGTTATAACGTTGTACCATATAACGTAATACGTTATAACGTTGTACCATATAACGCAATACGTTATAACGTTATACCATATAACGTAATACGTTATAACGTTGTAACATATGACGTTATACCATATCACGTAATACGCTATAGCGTTATACCATATAACATAATACGTTATATCGTTATAACGTTATACCATATAAGGTATTACGTTATAAACTTATACCATATAACGTAATACGTTATAACGTAATACCATGCGACGTTATACCATATCACGTAATACGTTATAACGTTATACCATATAACGTAATACGTTATAACGTAATACGTTATAACGTTATACCATATATCGTAATACGTTATGACGTAATACCATATAACGTAATACGTTATAACGTTATAACGTTATACCATATAACGTAATACGTTATCACGTTATACCATATAACGTAATATGTTATAGCGTTATAACATATGACGTTATACCGTATCACGTAATTCGCTATAGCGTTATACCATATAACATAATACGTTATAACGTTATACCATATACCGTAATATGTTATAACGTTATACCATATGAGGTATTACGTTATAAACTTATACCATATAACGTAATACGTTATAACGTAATACCATGCGACGTTATACCATATCACGTAATACGCTATAGCGTTATACCATATAACATAATACGTTATAACGTTATACCATATAACGTAATGCGTTATAACGTTATACCATATAACGTAATACAATATAACCTTATACCATATGACGTTATACCATATACCGTAATATGTTATGACGTTATATCATATAAGGTATTACGTTATAAACTTATACCATATAACGTAATACGTTATAACGTTATACCATATGACGTTATACCATATAACGTAATACGTCATAACGTCATACCATATAACGTTTTACCATATAACGTAATACGTTATAACGTTATAACTTTATACCATATAACGTAATACGTTATCACGTTATACCATATAACGTAATATGTTATGACGTTATAACATATGACGTTATACCGTATCACGTAATTCGCTATAGCGTTATACCATATAACATAATACGTTATAACGTTATACCATATAACGTAATACAGTATAACGTTATACCATATGACGTTATACCATATCATGTAATACGTTATAACGTTATACCGTATAACGTAATACGTTATAACGTTATACCATATAAGGTATTACGTTATAAACTTATACCATATAACGTAATACGTTATAACGTTATACCATATGACGTAGTACGTTATAACGTTATAACATATAACGTAATATCATATGACGTAATATGTTATAACGTAATACCATATAACGTAATACGTTATAACGTTACACCATATAACGTAATACGTTATAACGTTATACCATATAACGCTACAAGTTTTAACGTAATACCATATAACGTAATACGTTATAACGTTATACCATATCACGCAATACGTTATAGCGTTATACCATATAACGCAATACATTATAACGTTATACCATATAACGTAATACGTTATAACGTTATACCATATAGCGTAATACATTATAACGTTATAACATATGACGTTATACCATATCACGTAATACGCTATAGCTTTATACCATATAACATAATACGTTATAACGTTATACCATATAACGTAATGCGTTATAACGTTATACCATATAACGTAATACAATATAACGTTATACCATATAACTTAATACCGTATAACGTTATACCATATAACGTAATACGTTATAACCTAATACGTTATAACGTTATATCATATATCGTAATACGTTATGACGTAATACCATATAACGTAATACGTTATAACGTTATTCTATATAACGTAATACGTTATAACGTAATTCCATATAACGTAATACGTTATAACGTTATACCATATAACGTAATTCGTTATAACGCTGTACCATATAACGTAATACGTTATAACGTTGTACCATATAACGCAATACGTTATAACGTTATACCATATAACGTAATACGTTATAACGTTATAACATATGACGTTATACCATATCACGTAATACGCTTTAGCGTTATACCATATAACATAATACGTTATAACCTTATACCATATAACGTAATGCGTTATAACGTTATACCATATAACGTAATACAATATAACGTTATACCATATGACGTTGTACCATATACCGCAATACGTCATAACGTTATACCATATACCGCAATACGTCATAACGTTATACCATATAACGTTATACCATATAACTTAATACCATATAACGTAATATGTTATAACGTTTTACCATATAACGTAATACGTTATAACGTTATACCATATAACGTAATACGTTATAACGTTATACCATATAACGTAAGATCATATAACGTAATATGTTATAACGTTATACCATATAACGTAATACGTTATAACGTTACACCATATAACGTAATACGTTATAACGTTATACCATATAACGCTACACGTTTTAAATTACTACCATATAACGTAATACGTTATAACGTTATACCATATCACGCAATACGTTATAACGTTACACCATATCACGCAATACGTTATAGCGTTATACCATATAACGCAATACATTATAATGTTATACCATATAACGTAATACGTTATAACGTTATACCATATAACGCTACACGTTTTAAATTAATACCATATAACGTAATATGTTATAACGTTATACCATATCACGCAATACGTTATAACGTTATACCATATAACGTAATACGATATAACGTTATACCATATGACGTTATACCATATAACGTAATACGTTATAACGTTATACCATATAACGTAATACGTTATAACGTTATACCATATAACGTAATACGTTATAACGTTATACCATATAACTTAATACCGTATAACGTAATATGTTGTAACGTTATACCATATAACGTAATACGTTATAACGTTATACCATATAACGTAATACGTTATAACGTTATACCATATAACGTAAGATCATATAACGTAATATGAGATAGTGTTATACCATATAACGCAATACGTTATAACGTTATACCATATAACGTAATACGTTATAACGTCATACCATATAACGTTATACCATATGACGTTATACAATATCACGTAATACGCTATAGCGATATACCATATAACATAATACGTTATAACGTTATACCATATAACGTAATACGATATAACGTTATACCATATGACGTTATACCATATCACGTAATACGTTATATCGTTATACCATATAACGTAATACGTTATAACCTAATACGTTATAACGTTATATCATATATCGTAATACGTTATGACGTAATACCATATAACGTAATACGTTATAACGTTATTCTATATAACGTAATACGTTATAACGTAATTCCATATAACGTAATACGTTATAACGTTATACCATATAACGTAATTCGTTATAACGTTGTACCATATAACGTAATACGTTATCACGTTGTACCATATAACGCAATACGTTATAACGTTATACCATATAACGTAATACGTTATAACGTTATAACATATGACGTTATACCATATCACGTAATACGCTATAGCGTTATACCATATAACATAATACGTTATAACCTTATACCATATAACGTAATGCGTTATAACGTTATACCATATAACGTAATACAATATAACGTTATACCATATGACGTTGTACCATATACCGCAATACGTCATAACGTTATACCATATACCGCAATACGTCATAACGTTATACCATATAACGTTATACCATATAACTTAATACCATATAACGTAATATGTTATAACGTTATACCATATAACGTAATACGTTATAACGTTATACCATATAACGTAATACGTTATAATGTTATACCATATAACGTAAGATCATATAACGTAATATGTTATAACGTTATACCATATAACGTAATACGTTATAACGTTACACCATATAACGTAATACGTTATAACGTTATACCATATAACGCTACACGTTTTAAATTAATACCATATAACGTAATACGTTATAACGTTATACCATATCACGCAATACGTTATAACGTTACACCATATCACGCAATACGTTATAGCGTTATACCATATAACGCAATACATTATAATGTTATACCATATAACGTAATACGTTATAACGTTATACCATATAACGCTACACGTTTTAAATTAATACCATATAACGTAATATGTTATAACGTTATACCATATCACGCAATACGTTATAACGTTATACCATATAACGTAATACGATATAACGTTATACCATATGACGCTATACCATATCACGAAACACGTTATAACGTTATACCATATAACGTAATACGTTATAACGTAGTACCATATAACGTAACACGTTATAACGTTATACCATATGACGTTATACCATATAACGTAATACGTTATAACGTTATACCATATAACGTAATACGTTATAACGTTATACCATATATCGTAATACGTTATGACGTAATACCATATAACGTAATACGTTATAACGTTATTTCATATAACGTAATACGTTATAACGTAATACCATATAACGTAAAACGTTATGACGTTATACCATATAACGTAATACGTTATAACGATGTACCATATAACATAATACGTTATAACGTTATACCATATATCTTAATACGTCATGACGCAATACCATATAACGTAATACGTTATAACGTAATACGTTATAACGTTATTCCATATAACGTAATACGTTATAACGTAATACCATATAACGTAAAACGTTATAACGTTATACCATATATCGTAATACGTTATGACGTAATACCATATAACGTAATACGTTATAACGTTATTTCATATAACGTAATACGTTATAACGTAATACCATATAACGTAAAACGTTATGACGTTATACCATATAACGTAATACGTTATAACGATGTACCATATAACGTAATACGTTATAACGTTATACCATATATCTTAATACGTCATGACGCAATACCATATAACGTAATACGATATAACGTTATACCATATGACGTTATACCATATCACGAAATACGTTATAACGTTATACCATATAATTTAATACGTTATAACGTAGTACCATATAACGTAACACGTTATAACGTTATACCATATGACGTCATACCATATAACGTAATACGTTATAACGTTATACCATATAACGTAATACGTTATAACGTTATACCATATGACGTTATACCATATAACGTAACACGTTATAACGTTATACCATATGACGTTATACCATATAACGTAATACGTTATAACGTTATACCATATAACGTAATACGTTATAACGTTATACCATATATCGTAATACGTTATGACGTAATACCATATAACGTAATACGTTATGACGTTATACCATATAACGTAATACGTTATAACGATGTACCATATAACGTAATACGTTATAACGTTATACCATATATCTTAATACGTCATGACGCAATACCATATAACGTAATACGATATAACGTTATACCATATGACGTTATACCATATCACGAAATACGTTATAACGTTATACCATATAATTTAATACGTTATTACGTAGTACCATATAACGTAACACGTTATAACGTTATACCATATGACGTTATACCATATAATGTAACACGTTATAACGTTATACCATATGACGTTATACCATATAACGTAATACGTTATAACGTTATACCATATAACGTAATACGTTATAACGTTATACCATATATCGTAATACGTTATGACGTAATACCATATAACGTAATACGTTATAACGTTATTTCATATAACGTAATACGTTATAACGTAATACCATATAACGTAAAACGTTATGACGTTATACCATATAACGTAATACGTTATAACGATGTACCATATAACGTAATACGTTATAACGTTATACCATATATCTTAATACGTCATGACGCAATACCATATAACGTAATACGATATAACGTTATACCATATGACGTTATACCATATCACGAAATACGTTATAACGTTATACCATATAATTTAATACGTTATAACGTAGTACCATATAACGTAACACGTTATAACGTTATACCATATGACGTCATACCATATAACGTAATACGTTGTAACGTTATACCATATAACGTAATACGTTATAACGATGTACCATATAACGTAATACGTTATAACGTTATACCATATATCTTAATACGTCATGACGCAATACCATATAACGTAATACGATATAACGTTATACCATATGACGTTATACCATATCACGAAATACGTTATAACGTTATACCATATAATTTAATACGTTATTACGTAGTACCATATAACGTAACACGTTATAACGTTATACCATATGACGTTATACCATATAATGTAACACGTTATAACGTTATACCATATGACGTTATACCATATAACGTAATACGTTATAACGTTATACCATATAACGTAATACGTTATAACGTTATACCATATATCGTAATACGTTATGACGTAATACCATATAACGTAATACGTTATAACGTTATTTCATATAACGTAATACGTTATAACGTAATACCATATAACGTAAAACGTTATGACGTTATACCATATAACGTAATACGTTATAACGATGTACCATATCACGCAATACGTTATAACGTTACACCATATCACGCAATACGTTATAGCGTTATACCACATAACGTAATACGTTGTAACGTTATACCATATAACGTAATACGTTATAACGTTATACCATATATCGTAATACGTTATGACGTTATACCATATCACGTAATACGCTATAGCTTTATACCATATAACATAATACGTTATAACGTTATACCATATAACGTAATGCGTTATAACGTTATACCATATAACGTAATACAATATAACGTTACACCATATAACTTAATACCGTATAACGTTATACCATATAACGTAATACGTTATAACCTAATACGTTATAACGTTATATCATATATCGTAATACGTTATGACGTAATACCATATAACGTAATACGTTATAACGTTATTCTATATAACGTAATACGTTATAACGTAATTCCATATAACGTAATACGTTATAACGTTATACCATATAACGTAATTCGTTATAACGCTGTACCATATAACGTAATACGTTATAACGTTGTACCATATAACGCAATACGTTATAACGTTATACCATATAACGTAATGCGTTATAACGTTATACCATATAACGTAATACAATATAACGTTATACCATATAACTTAATACCGTATAACGTTATACCATATAACGTAATACGTTATAACCTAATACGTTATAACGTTATATCATATATCGTAATACGTTATGACGTAATACCATATAACGTAATACGTTATAACGTTATTCTATATAACGTAATACGTTATAACGTAATTCCATATAACGTAATACGTTATAACGTTATACCATATAACGTAAGATCATATAACGTAATATGTTATAACGTTATACCATATAACGTAATACGTTATAACGTTACACCATATAACGTAATACGTTATAACGTTATACCATATAACGCTACACGTTTTAAATTACTACCATATAACGTAATACGTTATAACGTTATACCATATCACGCAATACGTTATAACGTTACACCATATCACGCAATACGTTATAGCGTTATACCACATAACGCAATACATTATAATGTTATACCATATAACGTAATACGTTATAACGTTATACCATATAACGCTACACGTTTTAAATTAATACCATATAACGTAATATGTTATAACGTTATACCATATCACGCAATACGTTATAACGTTATACCATATAACGTAATACGATATAACGTTATACCATATGACGTTATACCATATAACGTAATACGTTATAACGTTATACCATATAACGTAATACGTTATAACGTTATACCATATAACGTAATACGTTATAACGTTATACCATATAACTTAATACCGTATAACGTAATATGTTGTAACGTTATACCATATAACGTAATACGTTATAACGTTATACCATATAACGTAATACGTTATAACGTTATACCATATAACGTAAGATCATATAACGTAATATGTTATAGTGTTATACCATATAACGCAATACGTTATAACGTTATACCATATAACGTAATACGTTATAACGTCATACCATATAACGTTATACCATATGACGTTATACAATATCACGTAATACGCTATAGCGATATACCATATAACATAATACGTTATAACGTTATACCATATAACGTAATACGATATAACGTTATACCATATGACGTTATACCATATCACGTAATACGTTATAACGTTATACCATATAACGTAATACGTTATAACCTAATAGGTTATAACGTTATATCATATATCGTAATACGTTATGACGTAATACCATATAACGTAATACGTTATAACGTTATTCTATATAACGTAATACGTTATAACGTAATTCCATATAACGTAATACGTTATAACGTTATACCATATAACGTAATTCGTTATAACGTTGTACCATATAACGTAATACGTTATCACGTTGTACCATATAACGCAATACGTTATAACGTTATACCATATAACGTAATACGTTATAACGTTATAACATATGACGTTATACCATATCACGTAATACGCTATAGCCTTATACCATATAACATAATACGTTATAACCTTATACCATATAACGTAATGCGTTATAACGTTATACCATATAACGTAATACAATATAACGTTATACCATATGACGTTGTACCATATACCGCAATACGTCATAACGTTATACCATATACCGCAATACGTCATAACGTTATACCATATAACGTTATACCATATAACTTAATACCATATAACGTAATATGTTATAACGTTATACCATATAACGTAATACGTTATAACGTTATACCATATAACGTAATACGTTATAACGTTATACCATATAACGTAAGATCATATAACGTAATATGTTATAACGTTATACCATATAACGTAATACGTTATAACGTTACACCATATAACGTAATACGTTATAACGTTATACCATATAACGCTACACGTTTTAAATTAATACCATATAACGTAATACGTTATAACGTTATACCATATCACGCAATACGTTATAACGTTACACCATATCACGCAATACGTTATAGCGTTATACCATATAACGCAATACATTATAATGTTATACCATATAACGTAATACGTTATAACGTTATACCATATAACGCTACACGTTTTAAATTAATACCATATAACGTAATATGTTATAACGTTATACCATATCACGCAATACGTTATAACGTTATACCATATAACGTAATACGATATAACGTTATACCATATGACGCTATACCATATCACGAAACACGTTATAACGTTATACCATATAACGTAATACGTTATAACGTAGTACCATATAACGTAACACGTTATAACGTTATACCATATGACGTTATACCATATAACGTAATACGTTATAACGTTATACCATATAACGTAATACGTTATAACGTTATACCATATATCGTAATACGTTATGACGTAATACCATATAACGTAATACGTTATAACGTTATTTCATATAACGTAATACGTTATAACGTAATACCATATAACGTAAAACGTTATGACGTTATACCATATAACGTAATACGTTATAACGATGTACCATATAACGTAATACGTTATAACGTTATACCATATATCTTAATACGTCATGACGCAATACCATATAACGTAATACGTTATAACGTAATACGTTATAACGTTATTCCATATAACGTAATACGTTATAACGTAATACCATATAACGTAAAACGTTATAACGTTATACCATATATCGTAATACGTTATGACGTAATACCATATAACGTAATACGTTATAACGTTATTTCATATAACGTAATACGTTATAACGTAATACCATATAACGTAAAACGTTATGACGTTATACCATATAACGTAATACGTTATAACGATGTACCATATAACGTAATACGTTATAACGTTATACCATATATCTTAATACGTCATGACGCAATACCATATAACGTAATACGATATAACGTTATACCATATGACGTTATACCATATCACGAAATACGTTATAACGTTATACCATATAATTTAATACGTTATAACGTAGTACCATATAACGTAACACGTTATAACGTTATACCATATGACGTCATACCATATAACGTAATACGTTATAACGTTATACCATATAACGTAATACGTTATAACGTTATACCATATGACGTTATACCATATAACGTAACACGTTATAACGTTATACCATATGACGTTATACCATATAACGTAATACGTTATAACGTTATACCATATAACGTAATACGTTATAACGTTATACCATATATCGTAATACGTTATGACGTAATACCATATAACGTAATACGTTATGACGTTATACCATATAACGTAATACGTTATAACGATGTACCATATAACGTAATACGTTATAACGTTATACCATATATCTTAATACGTCATGACGCAATACCATATAACGTAATACGATATAACGTTATACCATATGACGTTATACCATATCACGAAATACGTTATAACGTTATACCATATAATTTAATACGTTATAACGTAGTACCATATAACGTAACACGTTATAACGTTATACCATATGACGTTATACCATATAACGTAACACGTTATAACGTTATACCATATGACGTTATACCATATAACGTAATACGTTATAACGTTATACCATATAACGTAATACGTTATAACGTTATACCATATATCGTAATACGTTATGACGTAATACCATATAACGTAATACGTTATAACGTTATTTCATATAACGTAATACGTTATAACGTAATACCATATAACGTAAAACGTTATGACGTTATACCATATAACGTAATACGTTATAACGATGTACCATATAACGTAATACGTTATAACGTTATACCATATATCTTAATACGTCATGACGCAATACCATATAACGTAATACGATATAACGTTATACCATATAACGTTATACCATATCACGAAATACGTTATAACGTTATACCATATAATTTAATACGTTATAACGTAGTACCATATAACGTAACACGTTATAACGTTATACCATATGACGTCATACCATATAACGTAATACGTTGTAACGTTATACCATATAACGTAATACGTTATAACGTTATACCATATATCGTAATACGTTATGACGTAATACCATATAACGTAATACGTTATAACGTTATTCCATATAACGTAATACGTTATAACGTTATACCATATAACGTAATACGTTATAACGTAATACGTTATAACGTTATACCATATATCGTAATACGTTATGACGTAATACCATATAACGTAATACGTTATAACGTTATTCCATATAACGTAATACGTTATAACGTAATACCATATAACGTAAAACGTTATAACGTTATACCATATAACGTAATACGTTATAACGATGTACCATATAACGTAATACGTTATAACGTTATACCATATATCGTAATACGTTATGACGCAATATCATATAACGTAATACGTTATAACGTAATACGTTATAACGTTATACCATATATCGTAATACGTTATGACGTAATACCATATAACGTAAAACGTTATAACGTTATACCATATAACGTAATACGTTATAACGATGTACCATATAACGTAATACGTTATAACGTTATTCCATATAACGTAATACGTTATAACGTAATACCATATAACGTAAAACGTTATAACGTTATACCATATAACGTAATACGTTATAACGATGTACCATATAACGTAATACGTTATAACGTTATACCATATAACGTAATACGTTATAACGTTGTACCATATAACGTAATACATTATAACGTTGTACCATATAACGGAATATCATATAACGTAATATGTTATAACGTAATACCATATAACTTAATACGTTATAACGTTACACCATATAACGTAATACGTTATAACGTTATACCATATAACGCTACACGTTTTAATGTAATACCATATAACGTAATACGTTATAACGTTATACCATATCACGCAATACGTTATAGCGTTATACCATATAACGCAATACATTATAACGTTATACCATATAACATAATACGTTATAACGTTATACCACATAACGTAATACGATATAGCGTTATACCATATGACGTTATACCATATCACGTAATACGTTATAACGTTATACCATATAACGTAATACGTTATAACGTTATACCATATAACGTAATACGTTATAACGTTATACCATATATCGTAATACGTTATGACGTAATACGTTATAACGTAATACGTTATAACGTTATACCATATATCGTAATACGTTATGACGTAATACCATATAACGTAATACGTTATAACGTTATTCTATATAACGTAATACGTTATAACATAATTCCATATAACGTAATACGTTATAACGTTATACCATATAACGTAATACGTTATAACGTTATACCATATAACGTAAGATCATATAACGTAATATGTTATAACGTTGTACCATATAACGTAATACGTTATAACGTTACACCATATAACGTAATACGTTACAACGTTATACCATATAACGCTAGACGTTTTAACGTAATACCATATAACGTAATACGTTATAACGTTATACCATATCACGCAATACGTTATAGCGTTATACCATATAACGCAATACATTATAACGTTATACCATATAACGTAATACGTTATAACGTTATACCATATAACGCAATGCGTTATAGTGTTATACCATATAACGCAATACATTATAACGTTATACCATATATCGTAATACGTTATGACGCAATACCATATAACGTAATACGTTATAACGTAATACGTTATAACGTTATACCATATATCGTAATACGTTATGACGTAATACCATATAACGTAATACGTTATAACGTTATTCCATATAACGTAATACAATATAACGTTATACCATATGACGTTGTACCATATACCGCAATACGTCATAACGTTATACCATATAACGTTATACCATATAACTTAATACCATATAACGTAATATGTTGTAACGTTATACCATATAACGTAATACGTTATAACGTTATACCATATAACGTAATACGTTATAACGTTATACCATATAACGTAAGATCATATAACGTAATATGTTATAACGGTATACCATATAACGTAATACGTTATAACGTTACACCATATAACGTAATACGTTATAACGTTATACCATATATCGTAATACGTTATGACGTAATACCATATAACGTAATACGTTATAACGTTATTCCATATAACGTAATACGTTATAACGTTATACCATATAACGTAATACGTTATAACGTAATACGTTATAACGTTATACCATATATCGTAATACGTTATGACGTAATACCATATAACGTAATACGTTATAACGTTATTCCATATAACGTAATACAATATAACCTTATACCATATGACGTTGTACCATATACCGCAATACGTCATAACGTTATACCATATAACGTTATACCATATAACTTAATACCATATAACGTAATATGTTGTAACGTTATACCATATAACGTAATACGTTATAACGTTATACCATATAACGTAATACGTTATAACGTTATACCATATAACGTAAGATCATATAACGTAATATGTTATAACGGTATACCATATAACGTAATACGTTATAACGTTACACCATATAACGTAATACGTTATAACGTTATACCATATAACGCTACACGTTTTAAATTAATACCATATAACGTAATACGTTATAACGTTATACCATATCACGCAATACGTTATAG
Source organism: Bombus vancouverensis nearcticus (assembly GCF_051014615.1). Classification (NCBI taxonomy): domain Eukaryota; kingdom Metazoa; phylum Arthropoda; class Insecta; order Hymenoptera; family Apidae; genus Bombus; species Bombus vancouverensis. The sequence goes on from NC_134911.1 coordinate 8,905,453, forward strand.
CGTTATACCATATAACGCAATACATTATAACGTTATACCATATAACGTAATACGTTATAACGTAGTGCCATATAACGTAACTCGTTATAACGTTATACCATATGACGTTATACCATATAACGTAATACGTTATAACGTTATACCATATAACGTAATACGTTATAACGTTATACCATATGACGTTGTACCATATACCGCAATACGTCATAACGTTATACCATATAACGTTAAACCATATAACGTTTTACTATATAACGTAATACGTTATAACGTTATAACGTTATACCATATAACGTAATACCATATAACGTAATATGTTATAACGTTATACCATATAAAGTAATACGTTATAACGTTATACCATATAACGTAATACTTTATAACGTTATACCATATAACGTAAGATCATATAACGTAATATGTTATAACGTAATACCATATATCGTAATACGTTATGACGTATTACCATATAACGTAATACGTTATAACGTTATTCTTTATAACGTAATACGTTATAACGTAATTCCTTATAACGTAATACGTTATAACGTTATACCATATAACGTAATTCGTTATAACGTTGTGCCATATAACGTAATACGTTATAACGTTGTACCATATAACGCAATACGTTATAACGTTATACCATATAACGTAACACGTTATAACGTAATACCATATATCGTAATACGTTATGACGTAATACGTTATAACGTAATACGTTATAACGTTATACCATATATCGTAATACGTTATGACGTAATACCATATAACGTAATACGTTATAACGTTATTCCATATAACGTAATACAATATATCGTTATACCATATGACGTTGTACCATATACCGCAATACGTCATAACGTTATACCATATAACGTTATACCATATAACTTAATACCATGTAACGTAATATGTTGTAACGTTATACCATATAACGTAATACGTTATAACGTTATACCATATAACGTAATACGTTATAACGTTATACCATATAACGTAAGATCATATAACGTAATATGTTATAACGGTATACCATATAACGTAATACGTTATAGCGTTACACCATATAACGTAATACGTTATAACGTTATACCATATAACGCTACACGTTTTAAATTAATACCATATAACGTAATACGTTATAACGTTATACCATATCACGCAATACGTTATAGCGTTATACCATATAACGCAATACATTATAACGTTATACCATATAACGTAATACGTTATAACGTTATACCATATAACGCTACACGTTTTAAATTAATACCATATAACGTAATATGTTATAACGATATACCATATCACGCAATACGTTATAACGTTATACCATATAACGTAATACGATATAACGTTATACCATATGACGTTATACCATATCACGAAATACGTTATAACGTTATACCATATAACGTAATACGTTATAACGTAGTGCCATATAACGTAACTCGTTATAACGTTATACCATATGACGTTATACCATATAACGTAATACGTTATAACGTTATACCATATAACGTAATACGTTATAACGTTATACCATATGACGTTGTACCATATACCGCAATACGTCATAACGTTATACCATATAACGGTAAACCATATAACGTTTTACTATATAACGTAATACGTTATAACGTTATAACGTTATACCATATAACGTAATCCGTTATAACGTTATACCATATAACGTAATACCATATAACGTAATATGTTATAACGTTATACCATATAACGTAATACGTTATAACGTTATACCATATAACGTAATACGTTATAACGTTATACCATATAACGTAAGATCATATAACGTAATATGTTATAACGTAATACCATATATCGTAATACGTTATGACGTAATACCATATAACGTAATACGTTATAACGTTATTCTTTATAACGTAATACGTTATAACGTAATTCCTTATAACGTAATACGTTATAACGTTATACCATATAACGTAATTCGTTATAACGTTGTACCATATAACGTAATACGTTATAACGTTGTACCATATAACGCAATACGTTATAACGTTATACCATATAACGTAATACCATATAACGTAATAAGTTATAACGTTATACCATATAACGTAATACGTTATAACGTTATACCATATAACGTATTACGTTATAACGTTATACCATATATCATAATTCGTTATGGCGTAATACGTTATAACGTAATAAGTTATAACTTTGTACCATATAACGTAATACGTTATAACGTTCTACCATATAACGCAATACGTTATAACGTTATACCATATAACGTAATACGTTATAACGTTATACCACATAACGTAAGATAATATAACGTAATATGTTATAACGTAATACCATATAACGTAATACGTTATAACGTTACACCATATAACGTAATGCGTTATAACGTTATACCATATAACGCTACACGTTTTAACGTAATACCATATAACGTAATACGTTATAACGTTATACCATATAACGTAATACGTTATAACGTTATACCATATAACGTAAGATAATATAACGTAATATGTTATAACGTAATACCATATAACGTAATACGTTATAACGTTACACCATATAACGTAATACGTTATAACGTTATACCATATAACGCTACACGTTTTAACGTAATACCATATAACGTAATACGTTATAACGTTACACCATATAACGTAATACGTTATAACGTTATACCATATAACGCTACACGTTTTAACGTAATACCATATAACGTAATACGTTATAACGTTGTACCATATCACGCAATACGTTATAACGTTACACCATATAACGTAATACGTTATAACGTTATACCATATAACGCTACACGTTTTAACGTAATACCATATAACGTAATACGTTATAACGTTATACCATATCACGCAATACGTTATAGCGTTATACCATATAACGCAATACATTATAACGTTATACCATATAACATAATACGTTATAACGTTATACCATATAACGTAATACGATATAGCGTTATACCATATGACGTTATACCATATCACGTAATACGTTATAACGTTATACCATATGCGTAATACGTTATAACGTAATACCAGATAACGTAACACGTTATAACGTTATACCATATGACGTTATACCATATAGCGTAATACGTTATAACGTTATACCATATAACGTAATACGTTATAACGTTATACCATATATCGTAATACGTTATGGCGTAATACGTTATAACGTAATAAGTTATAACTTTGTACCATATAACGTAATACGTTATAACGTTTTACCATATAGCGCAATACGTTATAACGTTATACCATATAACGTAATACGTTATAACGTAATTCCATATAACGTAATACGTTATAACGTTATACCATATGACGTAATTCGTTATAACGTTGTGCCATATAACGTAATACGTTATAACGTTGTACCATATAACGCAATACGTTATAACGTTATACCATATAACGTAACACGTTATAACGTAATACCATATATCGTAATACGTTATGACGTAATACGTTATAACGTAATACGTTATAACGTTATACCATATATCGTAATACGTTATGACGTAATACCATATAACGTAATACGTTATAACGTTATTCTGTATAACATAATACGTTATAACGTAATTCCATATAACGTAATACGTTATAACGTTATACCATATAACGTAATACGTTATAACGTTATACCATATAACGTAAGATCATATAACGTAATATGTTATGACGTTATACCATATAACGTAATACGTTATAACGTTACACCATATAACGTAATACGTTACAACGTTATACCATATAACGCTACACGTTTTAACGTAATACCATATAACGTAATACGTTATAACGTTATACCATATCACGCAATACGTTATAGCGTTATACCATATAACGCAATACATTATAACATTATACCATATAACGTAATACGTTATAACGTTATACCATATAACGCAATACGTTATAGTGTTATATCATATAACGCAATACATTATAACGTTATACCATATAACGTTATACCATATGACGTTATACCATATAACGTAATACGATATAACGTTATACCATATGACGTTATACCATATGACGTTATACCATATAACGTAATATGATATAACGTTATACCATATGACGTTATACCATATGACGTTATACCATATCACGTAATACGATATAGCGTTATACCATATAACATAATACGTTATAAAGTTATACCATATAACGTAATTCGTTATAACGTTGTACCATATAACGTAATACGTTATAACGTTGTACCATATAACGCAATACGTTATAACGTTATACCATATAACGTAATACGTTATAACGTTGTACCATATAACGCAATACGTTATAACGTTATATCATATATCGTAATACGTTATGACGTAATACCATATAACGTAATACGTTATAACGTTATTCTATATAACGTAATACGTTATAACGTAATTCCATATAACGTAATACGTTATAACGTTATACCATATAACGTAATACGTTATAACGTTGTACCATATAACGTAATACGTTATAACGTTTTACCATATAACGCAATACGTTATAACGTTATACCATATAACGTAATACGTTATAACGAAATACCATATAACGCAATACGTTATAACGTTATACCATATGACGTTATACCATATCACGTAATACGCTATAGCGTTATACCATATAACATAATACGTTATAACGTAATACCATATAACGTAGTACGTTATAACGTTATACCATATAACGTAATACCATATAACGTAATATGTTATAACGTTATACCATATAACGTAATACGTTATAACGTTATACCATATAACGTAATACCATATAACGTAATATGTTATAACGTTATACCATATAACGTAATACGTTATAACGTTATACCATATAACGTAATACGTTATAACGTTATACCATATAACGTAAGATCATATAACGTAATATGTTATAACGTAATACCATGTATCGTAATACGTTATGACGTAATACCATATAACGTAATACGTTTTAACGTTATTCTTTATAACGTAATACGTTATAACGTAGTTCCATATAACGTAATACGTTATAACGTTATACCATATAACGTAATTCGTTATAACGTTGTACCATATAACGTAATACGTTATAACGTTGTACCATATAACGCAATACGTTATAACGTTATACCATATAACGTAATACGTTATAACGTAACACCATATAACGCAATACGTTATAACGTTATACCATATGACGTTATACCATATCACGTAATACGTTATAACGTTATACCATATAACGTAATACGTTATAACGTTATACCATATAACGTAATACCATATAACGTAATATGTTATAACGTTATACCATATAACGTAATACGTTATAACGTTATACCATATAACGTAATACGTTATAACGTTATACCATATAACGTAAGATCATATAACGTAATATGTTATAACGTAATACCATATAACGTAATACGTTATAACGTTACACCATATAACGTAATACGTTATAACGTATACCATATAACGCTACACGTTTTAACGTAATACCATATAACGTAATACGTTATAACGTTATACCATATAACGTAATACGTTATAACGTTATACCATATAACGTAAGATCATATAACGTAATATGTTATAGCGTAATACCATATAACGTAATACGTTATAACGTTACACCATATAACGTAATACGATATAACGTTATACCATACGACGTTATACCATATCACGTTATAACGTTATACCATATAACGCTACACGTTTTAACGTAATAGCATATAACGTAATACGTTATAACGTTATACCATATCACGCAATATGTTATAGCGTTATACCATATAACGCAATACATTATAACGTTATACCATATAACATAATACGTTATAACGTTATACCATATAACGTAATACGATATAACGTTATACCATATGACGTTATACCATATCACGTAATACGTTATAACGTTATACCATATAACGTAATACGTTATAACGTAATACCAGATAACGTAACACGTTATAACGTTATACCATATGACGTTATACCATATAGCGTAATACGTTATAACGTTATACCATATAACGTAATACGTTATAACGTTATACCATATATCGTAATACGTTATGGCGTAATACGTTATAACGTAATACGTTATAACTTTGTACCGTATAACGTAATACGTTATAATGTTATACCATATAACGTAATACGTTATAACGTTATACCATATAACGTAATACGTTATAACGTTATACCATATAACGTAAGATCATATAACGTAATATGTTATAACGTAATACCATATATCGTAATACGTTATGACGTAATACCATATAACGTAATACGTTATAACGTTATTCTTTATAACGTAATACGTTATAACGTATTTCCTTATAACGTAATACGTTATAACGTTATACCATATAACGTAATTCGTTATAACGTTGTACCATATAACGTAATACGTTATAACGTTGTACCATATAACGCAATACGTTATAACGTTATACCATATAACGTAATACCATATAACGTAATAAGTTATAACGTTATACCATATAACGTAATACGTTATAACGTTATACCATATAACGTATTACGTTATAACGTTATACCATATATCGTAATTCGTTATGGCGTAATACGTTATAACGTAATAAGTTATAACTTTGTACCATATAACGTAATACGTTATAACGTTCTACCATATAACGCAATACGTTATAACGTTATACCATATAACGTAATACGTTATAACGTTATGCCACATAACGTAAGATCATATAACGTAATATGTTATAACGTAATACCATATAACGTAATACGTTATAACGTTACACCATATAACGTAATGCGTTATAACGTTATACCATATAACGCTACACGTTTTAACGTAATACCATATAACGTAATACGTTATAACGTTATACCATATAACGTAATACGTTATAACGTTATACCATATAACGTAAGATAATATAACGTAATATGTTATAACGTAATACCATATAACGTAATACGTTATAACGTTACACCATATAACGTAATACGTTATAACGTTATACCATATAACGCTACACGTTTTAACGTAATACCATATAACGTAATACGTTATAACGTTACACCATATAACGTAATACGTTATAACGTTATACCATATAACGCTACACGTTTTAACGTAATACCATATAACGTAATACGTTATAACGTTGTACCATATCACGCAATACGTTATAACGTTACACCATATAACGTAATACGTTATAACGTTATACCATATAACGCTACACGTTTTAACGTAATACCATATAACGTAATACGTTATAACGTTATACCATATCACGCAATACGTTATAGCGTTATACCATATAACGCAATACATTATAACGTTATACCATATAACATAATACGTTATAACGTTATACCATATAACGTAATACGATATAACGTTATACCATATGACGTTATACCATATCACGTAATACGTTATAACGTTATACCATATAACGTAATACGTTATAACGTTATACCATATAACGTAATACGTTATAACGTTATACCATATAACGCTACACGTTTTAACGTAATACCATATAACGTAATACGTTATAACGTTATACCATATCACGCAATACGTTATAACGTTATACCATATAACGTAATACGTTATAACTTTATACCATATAACGTAAGATCATATAACGTAATATGTTATAACGTAATACCATATAACGTAATACGTTATAACGTTACACCATATAACGTAATACGTTATAACGTTATACCTTATAACGTAATACGTTATAACGTTATACCATATAACGTAAGATCATATAACGTAATATGTTATAACGTAATACCATATAACGTAATACGTTATAACGTTACACCATATAACGTAATATGTTATAACGTTATACCATATAACGCTACACGTTTTAACGTAATACCATATAACGTAATACCATATAACGTAATATGTTATAACGTTATACCATATAACGTAATACGTTATAACGTTATACCATATAACGTAATACGTTATAACGTTATACCATATAACGTAAGATCATATAACGTAATATGTTATAACGTAATACCATATATCGTAATACGTTATGACGTAATACCATATAACGTAATACGTTATAACGTTATTCTTTATAACGTAATACGTTATAACGTAATTCCTTATAACGTAATACGTTATAACGTTATACCATATAACGTAATTCGTTATAACGTTGTACCATATAAATTAATACGTTATAACGTTTTACCATATAACGCAATACGTTATAACGTTATACCATATAACGTAATACCATATAACGTAATAAGTTATCACGTTATACCATATAACGTCATACGTTATAACGTTATACCATATAACGTAATACGTTATAACGTTATACCATATATCGTAATACGTTATGGCGTAATACGTTATAACGTAATAAGTTATAACTTTGTACCATATAACGTAATACGTTATAACGTTATTCCATACAACGTAATACGTTATAACGTTGTACCATATCACGCAATACGTTATAGCGTTATACCATATAACGCAATACATTATAACGTTATACCATATAACGCTACACGTTTTAACGTAATAGCATATAACGTAATACGTTTTAACGTTATACCATATAACGTAATACGTTATAACGTTATACCATATAACGTAAGATCATATAACGTAATATGTTATAACGTAATACCATATAACGTAATACGTTATAACGTTGTACCATATCACGCAATACGTTATAGCGTTATACCATATAACGCAATACATTATAACGTTATACCATATAACGCTACACGTTTTAACGTAATAGCATATAACGTAATACGTTTTAACGTTATACCATATAACGTAATACGTTATAACGTTATACCATATAACGTAAGATCATATAACGTAATATGTTATAACGTAATACCATATAACGTAATACGTTATAACGTTACACCATATAACGTAATACGTTATAACGTTATACCATATAACGCTACACGTTTTAACGTAATACCATATAACGTAATACGTTATAACGTTATACCATATCACGCAATACGTTATAGCGTTATACCATATAACGCAATACATTATAACGTTATACCATATAACATAATACGTTATAACGTTATACCATATAACGTAATACGATATAACGTTATACCATATGACGTTATACCATATCACTTAATACGTTATAACGTTATACCATATAACGTAATACGTTATAACGTAATACCAGATAACGTAACACGTTATAACGTTATACCATATGACGTTATACCATATAGCGTAATACGTTATAACGTTATACCATATAACGTAATACGTTATAACGTTATACCATATATCGTAATACGTTATGGCGTAATACGTTATAACGTAATAAGTTATAACTTTGTACCATATAACGTAATACATTATAACGTTTTACCATATAACGCAATACGTTATAACGTTATACCATATAACGTAATACGTTATAACGTAATTCCATATAACGTAATACGTTATAACGTTATACCATATGACGTAATTCGTTATAACGTTGTGCCATATAACGTAATACGTTATAACGTTGTACCATATAACGCAATACGTTATAACGTTATACCATATAACGTAACAAGTTATAACGTAATACCATATATCGTAATACGTTATGACGTAATACGTTATAACGTTATACCATATAACGTAAGATAATATAACGTAATATGTTATAACGTAATACCATATAACGTAATACGTTATAACGTTACACCATATAACGTAATACGTTATAACGTTATACCATATAACGCTACACGTTTTAACGTAATACCATATAACGTAATACGTTATAACGTTACACCATATAACGTAATACGTTATAACGTTATACCATATAACGCTACACGTTTTAACGTAATACCATATAACGTAATACGTTATAACGTTGTACCATATCACGCAATACGTTATAACGTTACACCATATAACGTAATACGTTATAACGTTATACCATATAACGCTACACGTTTTAACGTAATACCATATAACGTAATACGTTATAACGTTATACCATATCACGCAATACGTTATAGCGTTATACCATATAACGCAATACATTATAACGTTATACCATATAACATAATACGTTATAACGTTATACCATATAACGTAATACGATATAACGTTATACCATATGACGTTATACCATATCACGTAATACGTTATAACGTTATACCATATAACGTAATACGTTATAACGTAATACCAGATAACGTAACACGTTATAACGTTATACCATATGACGTTATACCATATAGCGTAATACGTTATAACGTTATACCATATAACGTAATACGTTATAACGTTATACCATATATCGTAATACGTTATGGCGTAATACGTTATAACGTAATAAGTTATAACTTTGTACCATATAACGTAATACGTTATAACGTTTTACCATATAACGCAATACGTTATAACGTTATACCATATAACGTAATACGTTATAACGTAATTCCATATAACGTAATACGTTATAACGTTATACCATATGACGTAATTCGTTATAACGTTGTGCCATATAACGTAATACGTTATAACGTTGTACCATATAACGCAATACGTTATAACGTTATACCATATAACGTAACACGTTATAACGTAATACCATATATCGTAATACGTTATGACGTAATACGTTATAACGTAATACGTTATAACGTTATACCATATATCGTAATACGTTATGACGTAATACCATATAACGTAATACGTTATAACGTTATTCCATATAACGTAATACAATATATCGTTATACCATATGACGTTGTACCATATACCGCAATACGTCATAACGTTATACCATATAACGTTATACCATATAACTTAATACCATATAACGTAATATGTTGTAACGTTATACCATATAACGTAATACGTTATAACGTTATACCATATAACGTAATACGTTATAACGTTATACCATATAACGTAAGATCATATAACGTAATATGTTATAACGGTATACCATATAACGTAATACGTTATAGCGTTACACCATATAACGTAATACGTTATAACGTTATACCATATAACGCTACACGTTTTAAATTAATACCATATAACGTAATACGTTATAACGTTATACCATATCACGCAATACGTTATAGCGTTATACCATATAACGCAATACATTATAACGTTATACCATATAACGTAATACGTTATAACGTTATACCATATAACGCTACACGTTTTAAATTAATACCATATAACGTAATATGTTATAACGATATACCATATCACGCAATACGTTATAACGTTATACCATATAACGTAATACGATATAACGTTATACCATATGACGTTATACCATATCACGAAATACGTTATAACGTTATACCATATAACGTAATACGTTATAACGTAGTGCCATATAACGTAACTCGTTATAACGTTATACCATATGACGTTATACCATATAACGTAATACGTTATAACGTTATACCATATAACGTAATACGTTATAACGTTATACCATATGACGTTGTACCATATACCGCAATACGTCATAACGTTATACCATATAACGGTAAACCATATAACGTTTTACTATATAACGTAATACGTTATAACGTTATAACGTTATACCATATAACGTAATCCGTTATAACGTTATACCATATAACGTAATACCATATAACGTAATATGTTATAACGTTATACCATATAACGTAATATGTTATAACGTTATACCATATAACGTAATACGTTATAACGTTATACCATATAACGTAAGATCATATAACGTAATATGTTATAACGTAATACCATATATCGTAATACGTTATGACGTAATACCATATAACGTAATACGTTATAACGTTATTCTTTATAACGTAATACGTTATAACGTAATTCCTTATAACGTAATACGTTATAACGTTATACCATATAACGTAATTCGTTATAACGTTGTACCATATAACGTAATACGTTATAACGTTGTACCATATAACGCAATACGTTATAACGTTATACCATATAACGTAATACCATATAACGTAATAAGTTATAACGTTATACCATATAACGTAATACGTTATAACGTTATACCATATAACGTATTACGTTATAACGTTATACCATATATCGTAATTCGTTATGGCGTAATACGTTATAACGTAATAAGTTATAACTTTGTACCATATAACGTAATACGTTATAACGTTCTACCATATAACGCAATACGTTATAACGTTATACCATATAACGTAATACGTTATAACGTTATACCACATAACGTAAGATAATATAACGTAATATGTTATAACGTAATACCATATAACGTAATACGTTATAACGTTACACCATATAACGTAATGCGTTATAACGTTATACCATATAACGCTACACGTTTTAACGTAATACCATATAACGTAATACGTTATAACGTTATACCATATAACGTAATACGTTATAACGTTATACCATATAACGTAAGATAATATAACGTAATATGTTATAACGTAATACCATATAACGTAATACGTTATAACGTTACACCATATAACGTAATACGTTATAACGTTATACCATATAACGCTACACGTTTTAACGTAATACCATATAACGTAATACGTTATAACGTTACACCATATAACGTAATACGTTATAACGTTATACCATATAACGCTACACGTTTTAACGTAATACCATATAACGTAATACGTTATAACGTTGTACCATATCACGCAATACGTTATAACGTTACACCATATAACGTAATACGTTATAACGTTATACCATATAACGCTACACGTTTTAACGTAATACCATATAACGTAATACGTTATAACGTTATACCATATCACGCAATACGTTATAGCGTTATACCATATAACGCAATACATTATAACGTTATACCATATAACATAATACGTTATAACGTTATACCATATAACGTAATACGATATAACGTTATACCATATGACGTTATACCATATCACGTAATACGTTATAACGTTATACCATATAACGTAATACGTTATAACGTAATACCAGATAACGTAACACGTTATAACGTTATACCATATGACGTTATACCATATAGCGTAATACGTTATAACGTTATACCATATAACGTAATACGTTATAACGTTATACCATATATCGTAATACGTTATGGCGTAATACGTTATAACGTAATAAGTTATAACTTTGTACCATATAACGTAATACGTTATAACGTTTTACCATATAACGCAATACGTTATAACGTTATACCATATAACGTAATACGTTATAACGTAATTCCATATAACGTAATACGTTATAACGTTATACCATATGACGTAATTCGTTATAACGTTGTGCCATATAACGTAATACGTTATAACGTTGTACCATATAACGCAATACGTTATAACGTTATACCATATAACGTAACACGTTATAACGTAATACCATATATCGTAATACGTTATGACGTAATACGTTATAACGTAATACGTTATAACGTTATACCATATATCGTAATACGTTATGACGTAATACCATATTACGTAATACGTTATAACGTTATTCTGTATAACATAATACGTTATAACGTAATTCCATATAACGTAATACGTTATAACGTTATACCATATAACGTAATACGTTATAACGTTATACCATATAACGTAAGATCATATAACGTAATATGTTATGACGTTATACCATATAACGTAATACGTTATAACGTTACACCATATAACGTAATACGTTACAACGTTATACCATATAACGCTACACGTTTTAACGTAATACCATATAACGTAATACGTTATAACGTTATACCATATCACGCAATACGTTATAGCGTTATACCATATAACGCAATACATTATAACATTATACCATATAACGTAATACGTTATAACGTTATACCATATAACGCAATACGTTATAGTGTTATATCATATAACGCAATACATTATAACGTTATACCATATAACGTTATACCATATGACGTTATACCATATAACGTAATACGATATAACGTTATACCATATGACGTTATACCATATGACGTTATACCATATAACGTAATATGATATAACGTTATACCATATGACGTTATACCATATGACGTTATACCATATCACGTAATACGATATAGCGTTATACCATATAACATAATACGTTATAAAGTTATACCATATAACGTAATTCGTTATAACGTTGTACCATATAACGTAATACGTTATAACGTTGTACCATATAACGCAATACGTTATAACGTTATACCATATAACGTAATACGTTATAACGTTGTACCATATAACGCAATACGTTATAACGTTATATCATATATCGTAATACGTTATGACGTAATACCATATAACGTAATACGTTATAACGTTATTCTATATAACGTAATTCGTTATAACGTTGTGCCATATAACGTAATACGTTATAACGTTATACCATATAACGTAATACGTTATAACGAAATACCATATAACGCAATACGTTATAACGTTATACCATATGACGTTATACCATATCACGTAATACGCTATAGCGTTATACCATATAACATAATACGTTATAACGTAATACCATATAACGTAGTACGTTATAACGTTATACCATATAACGTAATACCATATAACGTAATATGTTATAACGTTATACCATATAACGTAATACGTTATAACGTTATACCATATAACGTAATACCATATAACGTAATATGTTATAACGTTATACCATATAACGTAATACGTTATAACGTTATACCATATAACGTAAGATCATATAACGTAATATGTTATAACGTAATACCATGTATCGTAATACGTTATGACGTAATACCATATAACGTAATACGTTATAACGTTATTCTTTATAACGTAATACGTTATAACGTAATTCCATATAACGTAATACGTTATAACGTTATACCATATAACGTAATTCGTTATAACGTTGTACCATATAACGTAATACGTTATAACGTTGTACCATATAACGCAATACGTTATAACGTTATACCATATAACGTAATACGTTATAACGTTGTACCATATAACGCAATACGTTATAACGTTATATCATATATCGTAATACGTTATGACGTAATACCATATAACGTAATACGTTATAACGTTATTCTATATAACGTAATTCGTTATAACGTTGTGCCATATAACGTAACACGTTATAACGTTATACCATATAACGTAATACGTTATAACGAAATACCATATAACGCAATACGTTATAACGTTATACCATATGACGTTATACCATATCACGTAATACGCTATAGCGTTATACCATATAACGTAATACGTTATAACGTAATACCATATAACGTAGTACGTTATAACGTTATACCATATGACGTTATACCATATCACGTAATACGTTATAACGTTATACCATATAACGTAATACGTTATAACGTTATACCATATAACGTAATACCATATAACGTAATATGTTATAACGTTATACCATATAACGTAATACGTTATAACGTTATACCATATAACGTAATACGTTATAACGTTATACCATATAACGTAAGATCATATAACGTAATATGTTATAACGTAATACCATATAACGTAATACGTTATAACGTTACACCATATAACGTAATACGTTATAACGTATACCATATAACGCTACACGTTTTAACGTAATACCATATCACGTAATACGTTATAACGTTATACCATATAACGTAATACGTTATAACGTTATACCATATAACGTAAGATCATATAACGTAATATGTTATAGCGTAATACCATATAACGTAATACGTTATAACGTTACACCATATAACGTAATACGATATAACGTTATACCATACGACGTTATACCATATCACGTTATAACGTTATACCATATAACGCTACACGTTTTAACGTAATACCATATAACGTAATACGTTATAACGTTATACCATATCACGCAATATGTTATAGCGTTATACCATATAACGCAATACATTATAACGTTATACCATATAACATAATACGTTATAACGTTATACCATATAACGTAATACGATATAACGTTATACCATATGACGTTATACCATATCACGTAATACGTTATAACGTTATACCATATAACGTAATACGTTATAACGTAATACCAGATAACGTAACACGTTATAACGTTATACCATATGACGTTATACCATATAGCGTAATACGTTATAACGTTATACCATATAACGTAATACGTTATAACGTTATACCATATATCGTAATACGTTATGGCGTAATACGTTATAACGTAATACGTTATAACTTTGTACCGTATAACGTAATACGTTATAATGTTATACCATATAACGTAATACGTTATAACGTTATACCATATAACGTAATACGTTATAACGTTATACCATATAACGTAAGATCATATAACGTAATATGTTATAACGTAATACCATATATCGTAATACGTTATGACGTAATACCATATAACGTAATACGTTATAACGTTATTCTTTATAACGTAATACGTTATAACGTAATTCCTTATAACGTAATACGTTATAACGTTATACCATATAACGTAATTCGTTATAACGTTGTACCATATAACGTAATACGTTATAACGTTGTACCATACAACGCAATACGTTATAACGTTATACCATATAACGTAATACCATATAACGTAATAAGTTATAACGTTATACCATATAACGTAATACGTTATAACGTTATACCATATAACGTATTACGTTATAACGTTATACCATATATCGTAATTCGTTATGGCGTAATACGTTATAACGTAATAAGTTATAACTTTGTACCATATAACGTAATACGTTATAACGTTCTACCATATAACGCAATACGTTATAACGTTATACCATATAACGTAATACGTTATAACGTTATACCACATAACGTAAGATCATATAACGTAATATGTTATAACGTAATACCATATAACGTAATACGTTATAACGTTACACCATATAACGTAATGCGTTATAACGTTATACCATATAACGCTACACGTTTTAACGTAATACCATATAACGTAATACGTTATAACGTTATACCATATAACGTAATACGTTATAACGTTATACCATATAACGTAAGATAATATAACGTAATATGTTATAACGTAATACCATATAACGTAATACGTTATAACGTTACACCATATAACGTAATACGTTATAACGTTATACCATATAACGCTACACGTTTTAACGTAATACCATATAACGTAATACGTTATAACGTTACACCATATAACGTAATACGTTATAACGTTATACCATATAACGCTACACGTTTTAACGTAATACCATATAACGTAATACGTTATAACGTTGTACCATATCACGCAATACGTTATAACGTTACACCATATAACGTAATACGTTATAACGTTATACCATATAACGCTACACGTTTTAACGTAATACCATATAACGTAATACGTTATAACGTTATACCATATCACGCAATACGTTATAGCGTTATACCATATAACGCAATACATTATAACGTTATACCATATAACATAATACGTTATAACGTTATACCATATAACGTAATACGATATAACGTTATACCATATGACGTTATACCATATCACGTAATACGTTATAACGTTATACCATATAACGTAATACGTTATAACGTTATACCATATAACGTAATACGTTATAACGTTATACCATATAACGCTACACGTTTTAACGTAATACCATATAACGTAATACGTTATAACGTTATACCATATCACGCAATACGTTATAACGTTATACCATATAACGTAATACGTTATAACTTTATACCATATAACGTAAGATCATATAACGTAATATGTTATAACGTAATACCATATAACGTAATACGTTATAACGTTACACCATATAACGTAATACGTTATAACGTTATACCTTATAACGTAATACGTTATAACGTTATACCATTTAACGTAAGATCATATAACGTAATATGTTATAACGTAATACCATATAACGTAATACGTTATAACGTTACACCATATAACGTAATACGTTATAACGTTATACCATATAACGCTACACGTTTTAACGTAATACCATATAACGTAATACCATATAACGTAATATGTTATAACGTTATACCATATAACGTAATACGTTATAACGTTATACCATATAACGTAATACGTTATAACGTTATACCATATAACGTAAGATCATATAACGTAATATGTTATAACGTAATACCATATATCGTAATACGTTATGACGTAATACCATATAACGTAATACGTTATAACGTTATTCTTTATAACGTAATACGTTATAACGTAATTCCTTATAACGTAATACGTTATAACGTTATACCATATAACGTAATTCGTTATAACGTTGTACCATATAACGTAATACGTTATAACGTTGTACCATATAACGCAATACGTTATAACGTTATACCATATAACGTAATACCATATAACGTAATAAGTTATCACGTTATACCATATAACGTAATACGTTATAACGTTATACCATATAACGTAATACGTTATAACGTTATACCATATATCGTAATACGTTATGGCGTAATACGTTATAACGTAATAAGTTATAACTTTGTACCATATAACGTAATACGTTATAACGTTATACCATATAACGTAAGATCATATAACGTAATATGTTATAACGTAATACCATATAACGTAATTCGTTATAACGTTATTCCATATAACGTAATACGTTATAACGTTGTACCATATCACGCAATACGTTATAACGTTATACCATATAACGCTACACGTTTTAACGTAATACCATATAACGTAATACGTTATAACGTTGTACCATATCACGCAATACGTTATAGCGTTATACCATATAACGCAATACATTATAACGTTATACCATATAACGCTACACGTTTTAACGTAATAGCATATAACGTAATACGTTTTAACGTTATACCATATAACGCAATACGTTATAACGTTATACCATATAACGTAAGATCATATAACGTAATATGTTATAACGTAATACCATATAACGTAATACGTTATAACGTTACACCATATAACGTAATACGTTATAACGTTATACCATATAACGCTACACGTTTTAACGTAATACCATATAACGTAATACGTTATAACGTTATACCATATCACGCAATACGTTATAGCGTTATACCATATAACGCAATACATTATAACGTTATACCATATAACATAATACGTTATAACGTTATACCATATAACGTAATACGATATAACGTTATACCATATGACGTTATACCATATCACTTAATACGTTATAACGTTATACCATATAACGTAATACGTTATAACGTAATACCAGATAACGTAACACGTTATAACGTTATACCATATGACGTTATACCATATAGCGTAATACGTTATAACGTTATACCATATAACGTAATACGTTATAACGTTATACCATATATCGTAATACGTTATGGCGTAATACGTTATAACGTAATAAGTTATAACTTTGTACCATATAACGTAATACATTATAACGTTTTACCATATAACGCAATACGTTATAACGTTATACCATATAACGTAATACGTTATAACGTAATTCCATATAACGTAATACGTTATAACGTTATACCATATGACGTAATTCGTTATAACGTTGTGCCATATAACGTAATACGTTATAACGTTGTACCATATAACGCAATACGTTATAACGTTATACCATATAACGTAACACGTTATAACGTAATACCATATATCGTAATACGTTATGACGTAATACGTTATAACGTTATACCATATAACGTAAGATAATATAACGTAATATGTTATAACGTAATACCATATAACGTAATACGTTATAACGTTACACCATATAACGTAATACGTTATAACGTTATACCATATAACGCTACACGTTTTAACGTAATACCATATAACGTAATACGTTATAACGTTACACCATATAACGTAATACGTTATAACGTTATACCATATAACGCTACACGTTTTAACGTAATACCATATAACGTAATACGTTATAACGTTGTACCATATCACGCAATACGTTATAACGTTACACCATATAACGTAATACGTTATAACGTTATACCATATAACGCTACACGTTTTAACGTAATACCATATAACGTAATACGTTATAACGTTATACCATATAACGCAATACGTTATAGCGTTATACCATATAACGCAATACATTATAACGTTATACCATATAACATAATACGTTATAACGTTATACCATATAACGTAATACGATATAACGTTATACCATATGACGTTATACCATATCACGTAATACGTTATAACGTTATACCATATAACGTAATACGTTATAACGTAATACCAGATAACGTAACACGTTATAACGTTATACCATATGACGTTATACCATATAGCGTAATACGTTATAACGTTATACCATATAACGTAATACGTTATAACGTTATACCATATATCGTAATACGTTATGGCGTAATACGTTATAACGTAATAAGATATAACTTTGTACCATATAACGTAATACGTTATAACGTTTTACCATATAACGCAATACGTTATAACGTTATACCATATAACGTAATACGTTATAACGTAATTCCATATAACGTAATACGTTATAACGTTATACCATATGACGTAATTCGTTATAACGTTGTGCCATATAACGTAATACGTTATAACGTTGTACCATATAACGCAATACGTTATAACGTTATACCATATAACGTAACACGTTATAACGTAATACCATATATCGTAATACGTTATGACGTAATACGTTATAACGTAATACGTTATAACGTTATACCATATATCGTAATACGTTATGACGTAATACCATATAACGTAATACGTTATAACGTTATTCTGTATAACATAATACGTTATAACGTAATTCCATATAACGTAATACGTTATAACGTTATACCATATAACGTAATACGTTATAACGTTATACCATATAACGTAAGATCATATAACGTAATATGTTATGACGTTATACCATATAACGTAATACGTTATAACGTTACACCATATAACGTAATACGTTACAACGTTATACCATATAACGCTACACGTTTTAACGTAATACCATATAACGTAATACGTTATAACGTTATACCATATCACGCAATACGTTATAGCGTTATACCATATAACGCAATACATTATAACATTATACCATATAACGTAATACGTTATAACGTTATACCATATAACGCAATACGTTATAGTGTTATATCATATAACGCAATACATTATAACGTTATACCATATAACGTTATACCATATGACGTTATACCATATAACGTAATACGATATAACGTTATACCATATGACGTTATACCATATGACGTTATACCATATAACGTAATATGATATAACGTTATACCATATGACGTTATACCATATGACGTTATACCATATAACGTAATAAGTTATCACGTTATACCATATAACGTAATACGTTATAACGTTATACCATATAACGTAATACGTTATAACGTTATACCATATATCGTAATACGTTATGGCGTAATACGTTATAACGTAATAAGTTATAACTTTGTACCATATAACGTAATACGTTATAACGTTATACCATATAACGTAAGATCATATAACGTAATATGTTATAACGTAATACCATATAACGTAATTCGTTATAACGTTATTCCATATAACGTAATACGTTATAACGTTGTACCATATCACGCAATACGTTATAACGTTATACCATATAACGCTACACGTTTTAACGTAATACCATATAACGTAATACGTTATAACGTTGTACCATATCACGCAATACGTTATAGCGTTATACCATATAACGCAATACATTATAACGTTATACCATATAACGCTACACGTTTTAACGTAATAGCATATAACGTAATACGTTTTAACGTTATACCATATAACGTAATACGTTATAACGTTATACCATATAACGTAAGATCATATAACGTAATATGTTATAACGTAATACCATATAACGTAATACGTTATAACGTTACACCATATAACGTAATACGTTATAACGTTATACCATATAACGCTACACGTTTTAACGTAATACCATATAACGTAATACGTTATAACGTTATACCATATCACGCAATACGTTATAGCGTTATACCATATAACGCAATACATTATAACGTTATACCATATAACATAATACGTTATAACGTTATACCATATAACGTAATACGATATAACGTTATACCATATGACGTTATACCATATCACTTAATACGTTATAACGTTATACCATATAACGTAATACGTTATAACGTAATACCAGATAACGTAACACGTTATAACGTTATACCATATGACGTTATACCATATAGCGTAATACGTTATAACGTTATACCATATAACGTAATACGTTATAACGTTATACCATATATCGTAATACGTTATGGCGTAATACGTTATAACGTAATAAGTTATAACTTTGTACCATATAACGTAATACATTATAACGTTTTACCATATAACGCAATACGTTATAACGTTATACCATATAACGTAATACGTTATAACGTAATTCCATATAACGTAATACGTTATAACGTTATACCATATGACGTAATTCGTTATAACGTTGTGCCATATAACGTAATACGTTATAACGTTGTACCATATAACGCAATACGTTATAACGTTATACCATATAACGTAACACGTTATAACGTAATACCATATATCGTAATACGTTATGACGTAATACGTTATAACGTTATACCATATAACGTAAGATAATATAACGTAATATGTTATAACGTAATACCATATAACGTAATACGTTATAACGTTACACCATATAACGTAATACGTTATAACGTTATACCATATAACGCTACACGTTTTAACGTAATACCATATAACGTAATACGTTATAACGTTACACCATATAACGTAATACGTTATAACGTTATACCATATAACGCTACACGTTTTAACGTAATACCATATAACGTAATACGTTATAACGTTGTACCATATCACGCAATACGTTATAACGTTACACCATATAACGTAATACGTTATAACGTTATACCATATAACGCTACACGTTTTAACGTAATACCATATAACGTAATACGTTATAACGTTATACCATATCACGCAATACGTTATAGCGTTATACCATATAACGCAATACATTATAACGTTATACCATATAACATAATACGTTATAACGTTATACCATATAACGTAATACGATATAACGTTATACCATATGACGTTATACCATATCACGTAATACGTTATAACGTTATACCATATAACGTAATACGTTATAACGTAATACCAGATAACGTAACACGTTATAACGTTATACCATATGACGTAATACCATATATCGTAATACGTTATGACGTAATACGTTATAACGTAATACGTTATAACGTTATACCATATATCGTAATACGTTATGACGTAATACCATATAACGTAATACGTTATAACGTTATTCTGTATAACATAATACGTTATAACGTAATTCCATATAACGTAATACGTTATAACGTTATACCATATAACGTAATACGTTATAACGTTATACCATATAACGTAAGATCATATAACGTAATATGTTATGACGTTATACCATCTAACGTAATACGTTATAACGTTACACCATATAACGTAATACGTTACAACGTTATACCATATAACGCTACACGTTTTAACGTAATACCATATAACGTAATACGTTATAACGTTATACCATATCACGCAATACGTTATAGCGTTATACCATATAACGCAATACATTATAACATTATACCATATAACGTAATACGTTATAACGTTATACCATATAACGCAATACGTTATAGTGTTATATCATATAACGCAATACATTATAACGTTATACCATATAACGTTATACCATATGACGTTATACCATATAACGTAATACGATATAACGTTATACCATATGACGTTATACCATATGACGTTATACCATATCACGTAATACGATATAGCGTTATACCATATAACATAATACGTTATAAAGTTATACCATATAACGTAATTCGTTATAACGTTGTACCATATAACGTAATACGTTATAACGTTGTACCATATAACGCAATACGTTATAACGTTATACCATATAACGTAATACGTTATAACGTTGTACCATATAACGCAATACGTTATAACGTTATATCATATATCGTAATACGTTATGACGTAATACCATATAACGTAATACGTTATAACGTTATACCATATGACGTTATACCATATCACGTAATACGCTATAGCGTTATACCATATAACATAATACGTTATAACGTAATACCATATAACGTAGTACGTTATAACGTTATACCATATAACGTAATACCATATAACGTAATATGTTATAACGTTATACCATATAACGTAATACGTTATAACGTTATACCATATAACGTAATACCATATAACGTAATATGCTATAACGTTATACCATATAACGTAATACGTTATAACGTTATACCATATAACGTAATACGTTATAACGTTATACCATATAACGTAAGATCATATAACGTAATATGTTATAACGTAATACCATGTATCGTAATACGTTATGACGTAATACCATATAACGTAATACGTTATAACGTTATTCTTTATAACGTAATACGTTATAACGTAATTCCATATAACGTAATACGTTATAACGTTATACCATATAACGTAATTCGTTATAACGTTGTACCATATAACGTAATACGTTATAACGTTGTACCATATAACGCAATACGTTATAACGTTATACCATATAACGTAATACGTTATAACGTAACACCATATAACGCAATACGTTATAACGTTATACCATATGACGTTATACCATATCACGTAATACGTTATAACGTTATACCATATAACGTAATACGTTATAACGTTATACCATATAACGTAATACCATATAACGTAATATGTTATAACGTTATACCATATAACGTAATACGTTATAACGTTATACCATATAACGTAATACGTTATAACGTTATACCATATAACGTAAGATCATATAACGTAATATGTTATAACGTAATACCATATAACGTAATACGTTATAACGTTACACCATATAACGTAATACGTTATAACGTATACCATATAACGCTACACGTTTTAACGTAATACCATATAACGTAATACGTTATAACGTTATACCATATAACGTAATACGTTATAACGTTATACCATATAACGTAAGATCATATAACGTAATATGTTATAGCGTAATACCATATAACGTAATACGTTATAACGTTACACCATATAACGTAATACGATATAACGTTATACCATACGACGTTATACCATATCACGTTATAACGTTATACCATATAACGCTACACGTTTTAACGTAATACCATATAACGTAATACGTTATAACGTTATACCATATCACGCAATATGTTATAGCGTTATACCATATAACGCAATACATTATAACGTTATACCATATAACATAATACGTTATAACGTTATACCATATAACGTAATACGATATAACGTTATACCATATGACGTTATACCATATCACGTAATACGTTATAACGTTATACCATATAACGTAATACGTTATAACGTAATACCAGGTAACGTAACACGTTATAACGTTATACCATATGACGTTATACCATATAGCGTAATACGTTATAACGTTATACCATATAACGTAATACGTTATAACGTTATACCATATATCGTAATACGTTATGGCGTAATACGTTATAACGTAATAAGTTATAACTTTGTACCATATAACGTAATACGTTATAACGTTCTACCATATAACGTATTACGTTATAACGTTATACCATATATCGTAATTCGTTATGGCGTAATACGTTATAACGTAATAAGTTATAACTTTGTACCATATAACGTAATACGTTATAACGTTCTACCATATAACGCAATACGTTATAACGTTATACCATATAACGTAATACGTTATAACGTTATACCACATAACGCAAGATCATATAACGTAATATGTTATAACGTAATACCATATAACGTAATACGTTATAACGTTACACCATATAACGTAATGCGTTATAACGTTATACCATATAACGCTACACGTTTTAACGTAATACCATATAACGTAATACGTTATAACGTTATACCATATAACGTAATACGTTATAACGTTATACCATATAACGTAAGATAATATAACGTAATATGTTATAACGTAATACCATATAACGTAATACGTTATAACGTTACACCATATAACGTAATACGTTATAACGTTATACCATATAACGCTACACGTTTCAACGTAATACCATATAACGTAATACGTTATAACGTTACACCATATAACGTAATACGTTATAACGTTATACCATATAACGCTACACGTTTTAACGTAATACCATATAACGTAATACGTTATAACGTTGTACCATATCACGCAATACGTTATAACGTTACACCATATAACGTAATACGTTATAACGTTATACCATATAACGCTACACGTTTTAACGTAATACCATATAACGTAATACGTTATAACGTTATACCATATCACGCAATACGTTATAGCGTTATACCATATAACGCAATACATTATAACGTTATACCATATAACATAATACGTTATAACGTTATACCATATAACGTAATACGATATAACGTTATACCATATGACGTTATACCATATCACGTAATACGTTATAACGTTATACCATATAACGTAATACGTTATAACGTTATACCATATAACGTAATACGTTATAACGTTATACCATATAACGCTACACGTTTTAACGTAATACCATATAACGTAATACGTTATAACGTTATACCATATCACGCAATACGTTATAACGTTATACCATATAACGTAATACGTTATAACTTTATACCATATAACGTAAGATCATATAACGTAATATGTTATAACGTAATACCATATAACGTAATACGTTATAACGTTACACCATATAACGTAATACGTTATAACGTTATACCTTATAACGTAATACGTTATAACGTTATACCATATAACGTAAGATCATATAACGTAATATGTTATAACGTAATACCATATAACGTAATACGTTATAACGTTACACCATATAACGTAATACGTTATAACGTTATACCATATAACGCTACACGTTTTAACGTAATACCATATAACGTAATACCATATAACGTAATATGTTATAACGTTATACCATATAACGTAATACGTTATAACGTTATACCATATAACGTAATACGTTATAACGTTATACCATATAACGTAAGATCATATAACGTAATATGTTATAACGTAATACCATATATCGTAATACGTTATGACGTAATACCATATAACGTAATACGTTATAACGTTATTCTTTATAACGTAATACGTTATAACGTAATTCCTTATAACGTAATACGTTATAACGTTATACCATATAACGTAATTCGTTATAACGTTGTACCATATAACGTAATACGTTATAACGTTGTACCATATAACGCAATACGTTATAACGTTATACCATATAACGTAATAACATATAACGTAATAAGTTATCACGTTATACCATATAACGTAATACGTTATAACGTTATACCATATAACGTAATACGTTATAACGTTATACCATATATCGTAATACGTTATGGCGTAATACGTTATAACGTAATAAGTTATAACCTTGTACCATATAACGTAATACGTTATAACGTTATACCATATAACGTAAGATCATATAACGTAATATGTTATAACGTAATACCATATAACGTAATTCGTTATAACGTTATTCCATATAACGTAATACGTTATAACGTTGTACCATATCACGCAATACGTTATAACGTTATACCATATAACGCTACACGTTTTAACGTAATACCATATAACGTAATACGTTATAACGTTGTACCATATCACGCAATACGTTATAGCGTTATACCATATAACGCAATACATTATAACGTTATACCATATAACGCTACACGTTTTAACGTAATAGCATATAACGTAATACGTTTTAACGTTATACCATATAACGTAATACGTTATAACGTTATACCATATAACGTAAGATCATATAACGTAATATGTTATAACGTAATACCATATAACGTAATACGTTATAACGTTACACCATATAACGTAATACGTTATAACGTTATACCATATAACGCTACACGTTTTAACGTAATACCATATAACGTAATACGTTATAACGTTATACCATATCACGCAATACGTTATAGCGTTATACCATATAACGCAATACATTATAACGTTATACCATATAACATAATACGTTATAACGTTATACCATATAACGTAATACGATATAACGTTATACCATATGACGTTATACCATATCACTTAATACGTTATAACGTTATACCATATAACGTAATACGTTATAACGTAATACCAGATAACGTAACACGTTATAACGTTATACCATATGACGTTATACCATATAGCGTAATACGTTATAACGTTATACCATATAACGTAATACGTTATAACGTTATACCATATATCGTAATACGTTATGGCGTAATACGTTATAACGTAATAAGTTATAACTTTGTACCATATAACGTAATACATTATAACGTTTTACCATATAACGCAATACGTTATAACGTTATACCATATAACGTAATACGTTATAACGTAATTCCATATAACGTAATACGTTATAACGTTATACCATATGACGTAATTCGTTATAACGTTGTGCCATATAACGTAATACGTTATAACGTTGTACCATATAACGCAATACGTTATAACGTTATACCATATAACGTAACACGTTATACCGTAATACCATATATCGTAATACGTTATGACGTAATACGTTATAACGTAATACGTTATAACGTTATACCATATATCGTAATACGTTATGACGTAATACCATATAACGTAATACGTTATAACGTTATTCTATATAACGTAATACGTTATAACGTAATTCCATATAACGTAATACGTTATAACGTTATACCATATAACGTAATACGTTATAACGTTATACCATATAACGTAAGATCATATAACGTAATATGTTATGACGTTATACCATATAACGTAATACGTTATAACGTTACACCATATAACGTAATACGTTACAACGTTATACCATATAACGCTACACGTTTTAACGTAATACCATATAACGTAATACGTTATAACGTTATACCATATCACGCAATACGTTATAGCGTTATACCATATAACGCAATACATTATAGCGTTATACCATATAACGTAATACGTTATAACGTTATACCATATAACGCAATACGTTATAGTGTTATATCATATAACGCACTACATTATAACGTTATACCATATAACGTTATACCATATGACGTTATATCATATCACGTAATACGCTATAGCGTTATACCATATAACATAATACGTTATAACGTTATACCATATAACGTAATACGATATAACGTTATACCATATGACGTTATACCATATGACGTTATACCATATCACGTAATACGATATAGCGTTATACCATATAACATAATACGTTATAACGTAATACGTTATAACGCTATATCATATATCGTAATACGTTATGACGTAATACCATATAACGTAATACGTTATAACGTTATTCTATATAACGTAATACGATATAACGTTATACCATATGACGTTATACCATATCACTTAATACGTTATAACGTTATACCATATAACGTAATACGTTATAACGTAATACCAGATAACGTAACACGTTATAACGTTATACCATATGACGTTATACCATATAGCGTAATACGTTATAACGTTATACCATATAACGTAATACGTTATAACGTTATACCATATATCGTAATACGTTATGGCGTAATACGTTATAACGTAATAAGTTATAACTTTGTACCATATAACGTAATACATTATAACGTTTTACCATATAACGCAATACGTTATAACGTTATACCATATAACGTAATACGTTATAACGTAATTCCATATAACGTAATACGTTATAACGTTATACCATATGACGTAATTCGTTATAACGTTGTGCCATATAACGTAATACGTTATAACGTTGTACCATATAACGCAATACGTTATAACGTTATACCATATAACGTAACACGTTATAACGTAATACCATATATCGTAATACGTTATGACGTAATACGTTATAACGTAATACGTTATAACGTTATACCATATATCGTAATACGTTATGACGTAATACCATATAACGTAATACGTTATAACGTTATTCTATATAACGTAATACGTTATAACGTAATTCCATATAACGTAATACGTTATAACGTTATACCATATAACGTAATACGTTATAACGTTATACCATATAACGTAAGATCATATAACGTAATATGTTATGACGTTATACCATATAACGTAATACGTTATAACGTTACACCATATAACGTAATACGTTACAACGTTATACCATATAACGCTACACGTTTTAACGTAATACCATATAACGTAATACGTTATAACGTTATACCATATCACGCAATACGTTATAGCGTTATACCATATAACGCAATACATTATAGCGTTATACCATATAACGTAATACGTTATAACGTTATACCATATAACGCAATACGTTATAGTGTTATATCATATAACGCACTACATTATAACGTTATACCATATAACGTTATACCATATGACGTTATATCATATCACGTAATACGCTATAGCGTTATACCATATAACATAATACGTTATAACGTTATACCATATAACGTAATACGATATAACGTTATACCATATGACGTTATACCATATGACGTTATACCATATCACGTAATACGATATAGCGTTATACCATATAACATAATACGTTATAACGTAATACGTTATAACGCTATATCATATATCGTAATACGTTATGACGTAATACCATATAACGTAATACGTTATAACGTTATTCTATATAACGTAATACGTTATAACGTAATTCCATATAACGTAATACGTTATAACGTTATACCATATAACGTAATACGTTATAACGTTGTACCATATAACGTAATACGTTATAACGTTTTACCATATAACGCAATACGTTATAACGTTATACCATATAACGTAATACGTTATAACGAAATACCATATAACGCAATACGTTATAACGTTATACCATATGACGTTATACCATATCACGTAATACGCTATAGCGTTATACCATATAACATAATACGTTATAACGTAATACCATATAACGTAGTACGTTATAACGTTATACCATATAACGTAATACCATATAACGTAATATGTTATAACGTTATACCATATAACGTAATACGTTATAACGTTATACCATATAACGTAATACCGTATAACGTAATACCATATAACGTAATATGTTATAACGTTATACCATATAACGTAATACGTTATAACGTTATACCATATAACGTAATACGTTATAACGTTATACCATATAACGTAAGATCATATAACGTAATATGTTATAACGTAATACCATGTATCGTAATACGTTATGACGTAATACCATGTAACGTAATACGTTATAACGTTATTCTTTATAACGTAATACGTTATAACGTAATTCCATATAACGTAATACGTTATAACGTTATACCATATAACGTAATTCGTTATAACGTTGTACCATATAACGTAATACGTTATAACGTTGTACCATATAACGCAATACGTTATAACGTTATACCATATAACGTAATACGTTATAACGTAATACCATATAACGCAATACGTTATAACGTTATACCATATGACGTTATACCATATCACGTAATACGTTATAACGTTATACCATATAACGTAATACGTTATAACGTTATACCATATAACGTAATACCATATAACGTAATATGTTATAACGTTATACCATATAACGTAATACGTTATAACGTTATACCATATAACGTAATACGTTATAACGTTATACCATATAACGTAAGATCATATAACGTAATATGTTATAACGTAATACCATATAACGTAATACGTTATAACGTTACACCATATAACGTAATACGTTATAACGTTATACCATATAACGCTACACGTTTTAACGTAATACCATATAACGTAATACGTTATAACGTTATACCATATAACGTAATACGTTATAACGTTATACCATATAACGTAATACGATATAACGTTATACCATATGACGTTATACCATATCACGTAATACGTTATAACGTTATACCATATAACGTAATACGTTATAACGTAATACCAGATAACGTAACACGTTATAACGTTATACCATATGACGTTATACCATATAGCGTAATACGTTATAACGTTATACCATATAACGTAATACGTTATAACGTTATACCATATATCGTAATACGTTATGGCGTAATACGTTATAACGTAATACGTTATAACTTTGTACCGTATAACGTAATACGTTATAATGTTATACCATATAACGTAATTTGTTATAACGTTGTACCATATAACGTAATACGTTATAACGTTGTACCATATAACGCAATACGTTATAACGTTATACCATATGACGTTATACCATATCACGTAATACGCTATAGAGTTATACCATATAACATAATACGTTATAACGTTATACCATATAACGTAATACGTTATAACATTATACCATATAACGTAATACGTTATATCGTAATACCATATAACGTAATACGTTATAACGTTATACCATATGACGTTGTACCATATACCGCAATACGTCATAACGTTATACCATATAACGTTATACCATATAACGTTTTACTATATAACGTAATACGTTATAACGTTATAACGTTATACCATATAACGTAATACGTTATAACGTTATACCATATAACGCTACACGTTTTAAATTAATACCATATAACGTAATACGTTATAACGTTATACCATATCACGCAATACGTTATAACGTTACACCATATCACGCAATACGTTATAGCGTTATACCATATAACGCAATACATTATAATGTTATACCATATAACGTAATACGTTATAGCGTTATACCATATAACGCTACACGTTTTAAATTAATACCATATAACGTAATATGTTATAACGTTATACCATATCACGCAATACGTTATAACGTTATACCATATAACGTAATACGATATAACGTTATACCATATGACGTTATACCATATAACGTAATACGTTATAACGTTATACCATATAACGTAATACGTTATAACGTTATACCATATAACGTAATACGATATAACGTTATACCATATGACGTTATACCATATCACGTAATACGTTATAACGTCATACCATATAACGCAATACGTTATAACCTAATACGTTATAACGTTATACCATATCACGCAATACGTTATAGCGTTATACCATATAACGCAATACATTATAGCGTTATACCATATAACGTAATACGTTATAACGTTATACCATATAACGCAATACGTTATAGTGTTATATCATATAACGCAATACATTATAACGTTATACCATATAACGTTATACCATATGACGTTATATCATATCACGTAATACGCTATAGCGTTATACCATATAACATAATACGTTATAACGTTATACCATATAACGTAATACGATATAACGTTATACCATATGACGTTATACCATATGACGTTATACCATATCACGTAATACGATATAGCGTTATACCATATAACATAATACGTTATAACGTAATACGTTATAACGCTATATCATATATCGTAATACGTTATGACGTAATACCATATAACGTAATACGTTATAACGTTATTCTATATAACGTAATACGTTATAACGTAATTCCATATAACGTAATACGTTATAACGTTATACCATATAACGTAATACGTTATAACGTTGTACCATATAACGTAATACGTTATAACGTTTTACCATATAACGCAATACGTTATAACGTTATACCATATAACGTAATACGTTATAACGAAATACCATATAACGCAATACGTTATAACGTTATACCATATGACGTTATACCATATCACGTAATACGCTATAGCGTTATACCATATAACATAATACGTTATAACGTAATACCATATAACGTAGTACGTTATAACGTTATACCATATAACGTAATACCATATAACGTAATATGTTATAACGTTATACCATATAACGTAATACGTTATAACGTTATACCATATAACGTAATACCATATAACGTAATATGTTATAACGTTATACCATATAACGTAATATGTTATAACGTTATACCATATAACGTAATACGTTATAACGTTATACCATATAACGTAAGATCATATAACGTAATATGTTATGACGTTATACCATATAACGTAATACGTTATAACGTTACACCATATAACGTAATACGTTACAACGTTATACCATATAACGCTACACGTTTTAACGTAATACCATATAACGTAATACGTTATAACGTTATACCATATCACGCAATACGTTATAGCGTTATACCATATAACGCAATACATTATAGCGTTATACCATATAACGTAATACGTTATAACGTTATACCATATAACGCAATACGTTATAGTGTTATATCATATAACGCAATACATTATAACGTTATACCATATAACGTTATACCATATGACGTTATATCATATCACGTAATACGCTATAGCGTTATACCATATAACATAATACGTTATAACGTTATACCATATAACGTAATACGATATAACGTTATACCATATGACGTTATACCATATGACGTTATACCATATCACGTAATACGATATAGCGTTATACCATATAACATAATACGTTATAACGTAATACGTTATAACGCTATATCATATATCGTAATACGTTATGACGTAATACCATATAACGTAATACGTTATAACGTTATTCTATATAACGTAATACGTTATAACGTAATTCCATATAACGTAATACGTTATAACGTTATACCATATAACGTAATACGTTATAACGTTGTACCATATAACGTAATACGTTATAACGTTTTACCATATAACGCAATACGTTATAACGTTATACCATATAACGTAATACGTTATAACGAAATACCATATAACGCAATACGTTATAACGTTATACCATATGACGTTATACCATATCACGTAATACGCTATAGCGTTATACCATATAACATAATACGTTATAACGTAATACCATATAACGTAGTACGTTATAACGTTATACCATATAACGTAATACCATATAACGTAATATGTTATAACGTTATACCATATAACGTAATACGTTATAACGTTATACCATATAACGTAATACCATATAACGTAATACCATATAACGTAATATGTTATAACGTTATACCATATAACGTAATACGTTATAACGTTATACCATATAACGTAATACGTTATAACGTTATACCATATAACGTAAGATCATATAACGTAATATGTTATAACGTAATACCATGTATCGTAATACGTTATGACGTAATACCATGTAACGTAATACGTTATAACGTTATTCTTTATAACGTAATACGTTATAACGTAATTCCATATAACGTAATACGTTATAACGTTATACCATATAACGTAATTCGTTATAACGTTGTACCATATAACGTAATACGTTATAACGTTGTACCATATAACGCAATACGTTATAACGTTATACCATATAACGTAATACGTTATAACGTAATACCATATAACGCAATACGTTATAACGTTATACCATATGACGTTATACCATATCACGTAATACGTTATAACGTTATACCATATAACGTAATACGTTATAACGTTATACCATATAACGTAATACCATATAACGTAATATGTTATAACGTTATACCATATAACGTAATACGTTATAACGTTATACCATATAACGTAATACGTTATAACGTTATACCATATAACGTAAGATCATATAACGTAATATGTTATAACGTAATACCATATAACGTAATACGTTATAACGTTACACCATATAACGTAATACGTTATAACGTTATACCATATAACGCTACACGTTTTAACGTAATACCATATAACGTAATACGTTATAACGTTATACCATATAACGTAATACGTTATAACGTTATACCATATAACGTAATACGATATAACGTTATACCATATGACGTTATACCATATCACGTAATACGTTATAACGTTATACCATATAACGTAATACGTTATAACGTAATACCAGATAACGTAACACGTTATAACGTTATACCATATGACGTTATACCATATAGCGTAATACGTTATAACGTTATACCATATAACGTAATACGTTATAACGTTATACCATATATCGTAATACGTTATGGCGTAATACGTTATAACGTAATACGTTATAACTTTGTACCGTATAACGTAATACGTTATAATGTTATACCATATAACGTAATTTGTTATAACGTTGTACCATATAACGTAATACGTTATAACGTTGTACCATATAACGCAATACGTTATAACGTTATACCATATGACGTTATACCATATCACGTAATACGCTATAGAGTTATACCATATAACATAATACGTTATAACGTTATACCATATAACGTAATACGTTATAACATTATACCATATAACGTAATACGTTATATCGTAATACCATATAACGTAATACGTTATAACGTTATACCATATGACGTTGTACCATATACCGCAATACGTCATAACGTTATACCATATAACGTTATACCATATAACGTTTTACTATATAACGTAATACGTTATAACGTTATAACGTTATACCATATAACGTAATACGTTATAACGTTATACCATATAACGCTACACGTTTTAAATTAATACCATATAACGTAATACGTTATAACGTTATACCATATCACGCAATACGTTATAACGTTACACCATATCACGCAATACGTTATAGCGTTATACCATATAACGCAATACATTATAATGTTATACCATATAACGTAATACGTTATAGCGTTATACCATATAACGCTACACGTTTTAAATTAATACCATATAACGTAATATGTTATAACGTTATACCATATCACGCAATACGTTATAACGTTATACCATATAACGTAATACGATATAACGTTATACCATATGACGTTATACCATATAACGTAATACGTTATAACGTTATACCATATAACGTAATACGTTATAACGTTATACCATATAACGTAATACGATATAACGTTATACCATATGACGTTATACCATATCACGTAATACGTTATAACGTCATACCATATAACGCAATACGTTATAACCTAATACGTTATAACGTTATACCATATCACGCAATACGTTATAGCGTTATACCATATAACGCAATACATTATAGCGTTATACCATATAACGTAATACGTTATAACGTTATACCATATAACGCAATACGTTATAGTGTTATATCATATAACGCAATACATTATAACGTTATACCATATAACGTTATACCATATGACGTTATATCATATCACGTAATACGCTATAGCGTTATACCATATAACATAATACGTTATAACGTTATACCATATAACGTAATACGATATAACGTTATACCATATGACGTTATACCATATGACGTTATACCATATCACGTAATACGATATAGCGTTATACCATATAACATAATACGTTATAACGTAATACGTTATAACGCTATATCATATATCGTAATACGTTATGACGTAATACCATATAACGTAATACGTTATAACGTTATTCTATATAACGTAATACGTTATAACGTAATTCCATATAACGTAATACGTTATAACGTTATACCATATAACGTAATACGTTATAACGTTGTACCATATAACGTAATACGTTATAACGTTTTACCATATAACGCAATACGTTATAACGTTATACCATATAACGTAATACGTTATAACGAAATACCATATAACGCAATACGTTATAACGTTATACCATATGACGTTATACCATATCACGTAATACGCTATAGCGTTATACCATATAACATAATACGTTATAACGTAATACCATATAACGTAGTACGTTATAACGTTATACCATATAACGTAATACCATATAACGTAATATGTTATAACGTTATACCATATAACGTAATACGTTATAACGTTATACCATATAACGTAATACCATATAACGTAATATGTTATAACGTTATACCATATAACGTAATATGTTATAACGTTATACCATATAACGTAATACGTTATAACGTTATACCA
Organism: Bombus vancouverensis nearcticus; assembly: GCF_051014615.1. NCBI lineage: Eukaryota > Metazoa > Arthropoda > Insecta > Hymenoptera > Apidae > Bombus > Bombus vancouverensis. The sequence goes on from NC_134911.1 coordinate 8,943,758, forward strand.
TATAACGTAAGATCATATAACGTAATATGTTATGACGTTATACCATATAACGTAATACGTTATAACGTTACACCATATAACGTAATACGTTACAACGTTATACCATATAACGCTACACGTTTTAACGTAATACCATATAACGTAATACGTTATAACGTTATACCATATCACGCAATACGTTATAGCGTTATACCATATAACGCAATACATTATAGCGTTATACCATATAACGTAATACGTTATAACGTTATACCATATAACGCAATACGTTATAGTGTTATATCATATAACGCAATACATTATAACGTTATACCATATAACGTTATACCATATGACGTTATATCATATCACGTAATACGCTATAGCGTTATACCATATAACATAATACGTTATAACGTTATACCATATAACGTAATACGATATAACGTTATACCATATGACGTTATACCATATGACGTTATACCATATCACGTAATACGATATAGCGTTATACCATATAACATAATACGTTATAACGTAATACGTTATAACGCTATATCATATATCGTAATACGTTATGACGTAATACCATATAACGTAATACGTTATAACGTTATTCTATATAACGTAATACGTTATAACGTAATTCCATATAACGTAATACGTTATAACGTTATACCATATAACGTAATACGTTATAACGTTGTACCATATAACGTAATACGTTATAACGTTTTACCATATAACGCAATACGTTATAACGTTATACCATATAACGTAATACGTTATAACGAAATACCATATAACGCAATACGTTATAACGTTATACCATATGACGTTATACCATATCACGTAATACGCTATAGCGTTATACCATATAACATAATACGTTATAACGTAATACCATATAACGTAGTACGTTATAACGTTATACCATATAACGTAATACCATATAACGTAATATGTTATAACGTTATACCATATAACGTAATACGTTATAACGTTATACCATATAACGTAATACCATATAACGTAATACCATATAACGTAATATGTTATAACGTTATACCATATAACGTAATACGTTATAACGTTATACCATATAACGTAATACGTTATAACGTTATACCATATAACGTAAGATCATATAACGTAATATGTTATAACGTAATACCATGTATCGTAATACGTTATGACGTAATACCATGTAACGTAATACGTTATAACGTTATTCTTTATAACGTAATACGTTATAACGTAATTCCATATAACGTAATACGTTATAACGTTATACCATATAACGTAATTCGTTATAACGTTGTACCATATAACGTAATACGTTATAACGTTGTACCATATAACGCAATACGTTATAACGTTATAACGTAATACCATATAACGCAATACGTTATAACGTTATACCATATGACGTTATACCATATCACGTAATACGTTATAACGTTATACCATATAACGTAATACGTTATAACGTTATACCATATAACGTAATACCATATAACGTAATATGTTATAACGTTATACCATATAACGTAATACGTTATAACGTTATACCATATAACGTAATACGTTATAACGTTATACCATATAACGTAAGATCATATAACGTAATATGTTATAACGTAATACCATATAACGTAATACGTTATAACGTTACACCATATAACGTAATACGTTATAACGTTATACCATATAACGCTACACGTTTTAACGTAATACCATATAACGTAATACGTTATAACGTTATACCATATAACGTAATACGTTATAACGTTATACCATATAACGTAATACGATATAACGTTATACCATATGACGTTATACCATATCACGTAATACGTTATAACGTTATACCATATAACGTAATACGTTATAACGTAATACCAGATAACGTAACACGTTATAACGTTATACCATATGACGTTATACCATATAGCGTAATACGTTATAACGTTATACCATATAACGTAATACGTTATAACGTTATACCATATATCGTAATACGTTATGGCGTAATACGTTATAACGTAATACGTTATAACTTTGTACCGTATAACGTAATACGTTATAATGTTATACCATATAACGTAATTTGTTATAACGTTGTACCATATAACGTAATACGTTATAACGTTGTACCATATAACGCAATACGTTATAACGTTATACCATATGACGTTATACCATATCACGTAATACGCTATAGAGTTATACCATATAACATAATACGTTATAACGTTATACCATATAACGTAATACGTTATAACATTATACCATATAACGTAATACGTTATATCGTAATACCATATAACGTAATACGTTATAACGTTATACCATATGACGTTGTACCATATACCGCAATACGTCATAACGTTATACCATATAACGTTATACCATATAACGTTTTACTATATAACGTAATACGTTATAACGTTATAACGTTATACCATATAACGTAATACGTTATAACGTTATACCATATAACGCTACACGTTTTAAATTAATACCATATAACGTAATACGTTATAACGTTATACCATATCACGCAATACGTTATAACGTTACACCATATCACGCAATACGTTATAGCGTTATACCATATAACGCAATACATTATAATGTTATACCATATAACGTAATACGTTATAACGTTATACCATATAACGCTACACGTTTTAAATTAATACCATATAACGTAATATGTTATAACGTTATACCATATCACGCAATACGTTATAACGTTATACCATATAACGTAATACGATATAACGTTATACCATATGACGTTATACCATATAACGTAATACGTTATAACGTTATACCATATAACGTAATACGTTATAACGTTATACCATATAACGTAATACGTTATAACGTTATACCATATAACTTAATACCGTATAACGTAATATGTTGTAACGTTATACCATATAACGTAATACGTTATAACGTTATACCATATAACGTAATACGTTATAACGTTATACCATATAACGTAAGATCATATAACGTAATATGTTATAGTGTTATACCATATAACGCAATACGTTATAACGTTATACCATATAACGTAATACGTTATAACGTTATACCATATAACGTTATACCATATGACGTTATACAATATCACGTAATACGCTATAGCGATATACCATATAACATAATACGTTATAACGTTATACCATATAACGTAATACGATATAACGTAATACCATATGACGTTATACCATATCACGTAATACGTTATAACGTTATACCATATAACGTAACACGTTATAACGTTATACCATATGACGTCATACCATATAACGTAATACGTTGTAACGTTATACCATATAACGTAATACGTTATAACGTTATACCATATATCGTAATACGTTATGACGTAATACCATATAACGTAATACGTTATAACGTTATTCCATATAACGTAATACGTTATAACGTTATACCATATAACGTAATACGTTATAACGTAATACCATATAACGTAAAACGTTATAACGTTATACCATATAACGTGATACGTTATAACGTTATTCCATATAACGTAATACAATATAACGTTATACCATATGACGTTGTACCATATACCGCAATACGTCATAACGTTATAACGTTATACCATATAACGTAATACGTTATAACGTTATACCATATAACGCTACACGTTTTAAATTAATACCATATAACGTAATACGTTATAACGTTATACCATATCACGCAATACGTTATAACGTTACACCATATCACGCAATACGTTATAGCGTTATACCATATAACGCAATACATTATAATGTTATACCATATAACGTAATACGTTATAACGTTATACCATATAACGCTACACGTTTTAAATTAATACCATATAACGTAATATGTTATAACGTTATACCATATCACGCAATACGTTATAACGTTATACCATATAACGTAATACGATATAACGTTATACCATATGACGTTATACCATATAACGTAATACGTTATAACGTTATACCATATAACGTAATACGTTATAACGTTATACCATATAACGTAATACGTTATAACGTTATACCATATAACTTAATACCGTATAACGTAATATGTTGTAACGTTATACCATATAACGTAATACGTTATAACGTTATACCATATAACGTAATACGTTATAACGTTATACCATATAACGTAAGATCATATAACGTAATATGTTATAGTGTTATACCATATAAAGCAATACGTTATAACGTTATACCATATAACGTAATACGTTATAACGTTATACCATATAACGTTATACCATATGACGTTATACAATATCACGTAATACGCTATAGCGATATACCATATAACATAATACGTTATAACGTTATACCATATAACGTAATACGATATAACGTTATACCATATGACGTTATACCATATCACGTAATACGTTATAACGTTATACCATATAACGTAATACGTTATAACCTAATACGTTATAACGTTATATCATATATCGTAATACGTTATGACGTAATACCATATAACGTAATACGTTATAACGTTATTCTATATAACGTAATACGTTATAACGTAATTCCATATAACGTAATACGTTATAACGTTATACCATATAACGTAATTCGTTATAACGTTGTACCATATAACGTAATACGTTATAACGTTGTACCATATAACGCAATACGTTATAACGTTATACCATATAACGTAATACGTTATAACGTTATAACATATGACGTTATACCATATCACGTAATACGCTATAGCGTTATACCATATAACATAATACGTTATAACCTTATACCATATAACGTAATGCGTTATAACGTTATACCATATAACGTAATACAATATAACGTTATCCCATATGACGTTGTACCATATACCGCAATACGTCATAACGTTATACCATATACCGCAATACGTCATAACGTTATACCATGTAACGTTATACCATATAACTTAATACCATATAACGTAATATGTTATAACGTTATACCATATAACGTAATACGTTATAACGTTATACCATATAACGTAATACGTTATAACGTTATACCATATAACGTAAGATCATATAACGTAATATGTTATAACGTTATACCATATAACGTAATACGTTATAACGTTACACCATATAACGTAATACGTTATAACGTTATACCATATAACGCTACACGTTTTAAATTAATACCGTATAACGTAATACGTTATAACGTTATACCATATCACGCAATACGTTATAACGTTACACCATATCACGCAATACGTTATAGCGTTATACCATATAACGCAATACATTATAATGTTATACCATATAACGTAATACGTTATAACGTTATACCATATAACGCTACACGTTTTAAATTAATACCATATAACGTAATATGTTATAACGTTGTACCATATCACGCAATACGTTATAACGTTATACCATATAACGTAATACGATATAACGTTATACCATATGACGCTATACCATATCACGAAGCACGTTATAACGTTATACCATATAACGTAATACGTTATAACGTAGTACCATATAACGTAACACGTTATAACGTTATACCATATGGCGTTATACCATATAACGTAATACGTTATAACGTTATACCATATAACGTAATACGTTATAACGTTATACCATATATCGTAATACGTTATGACGTAATACCATATAACGTAATACGTTATAACGTTATTTCATATAACGTAATACGTTATAACGTTATTCCATATAACGTAATACGTTATAACGTAATACCATATAACGTAAAACGTTATAACGTTATACCATATAACGTGATACGTTATAACGTTATTCCATATAACGTAATACAATATAACGTTATACCATATGACGTTGTACCATATACCGCAATACGTCATAACGTTATACCATATAACGTTATACATTATAACGTTATACCATATAACGTAATACGTTATAACGTTATACCATATAACGCTACACGTTTTAAATTAATACCATATATCGTAATATGTTATAACGTTATACCATATCACGCAATACGTTATTACGTTATACCATATAACGTAATACGATATAACGTTATACCATACGACGTTATACCATATCACGAAATACGTTATAACGTTATACCATATAACGTAATACGTTATAACGTAGTACCATATAACGTAACACGTTATAACGTTATACCATATGACGTCATACCATATAACGTAATACGTTGTAACGTTATACCATATAACGTAATACGTTATAACGTTATACCATATATCGTAATACGTTATGACGTAATACCATATAACGTAATACGTTATAACGTTATTCCATATAACGTAATACGTTATAACGTTATACCATATAACGTAATACGTTATAACGTAATACGTTATAACGTTATACCATATATCGTAATACGTTATGACGTAATACCATATAACGTAATACGTTATAACGTTATTCCATATAACGTAATACGTTATAACGTAATACCATATAACGTAAAACGTTATAACGTTATACCATATAACGTAATACGTTATAACGATGTACCATATAACGTAATACGTTATAACGTTATACCATATAACGTAATACGTTATAACGTAATACGTCATAACGTTATACCATATATCGTAATACGTTATGACGTAATACCATATAACGTAATACGTTATGACGTTATTCCATATAACGTAATACGTTATAACGTAATACCATATAACGTAATACGTTATAACGTTATACCATATAACGTAATACGTTATAACGTTGTACCATATAACGTAATACGTTATAACGTTGTACCATATAACGGAATATCATATAACGTAATATGTTATAACGTAATACCATATAACTTAATACGTTATAACGTTACACCATATAACGTAATACGTTATAACGTTATACCATATAACGCTACACGTTTTAATGTAATACCATATAACGTAATACGTTATAACGTTATACCATATCACGCAATACGTTATAGCGTTATACCATATAACGCAATACATTATAACGTTATACCATATAACATAATACGTTATAACGTTATACCACATAACGTAATACGATATAACGTTATACCATATGACGTTATACCATATCACGTAATACGTTATAACGTTATACCATATAACATAATACGTTATAACGTTATACCCTATAACGTAATACGTTATAACGTTATACCATATATCGTAATACGTTATGACGTAATACGTTATAACGTAATACGTTATAACGTTATACCATATATCGTAATACGTTATGACGTAATACCATATAACGTAATACGTTATAACGTTATTCTATATAACGTAATACGTTATAACGTAATTCCATATAACGTAATACGTTATAACGTTATACCATATAACGTAATACGTTATAACGTTATACCATATAACGTAAGATCATATAACGTAATATGTTATAACGTTGTACCATATAACGTAATACGTTATAACGTTACACCATATAACGTAATACGTTATAACGTTATACCATATCACGCAATACGTTATAGCGTTATACCATATAACGCAATACATTATAACGTTATACCATATAACATAATACGTTATAACGTTATACCACATAACGTAATACGATATAACGTTATAACATATGACGTTATACCATATCACGTAATACGTTATAACGTTATACCATATAACGTAATACGTTATAACGTTATACCATATAACGTAATACGTTATAACGTTATACCATATATCGTAATACGTTATGACGTAATACGTTATAACGTAATACGTTATAACGTTATACCATATATCGTAATACGTTATGACGTAATACCATATAACGTAATACGTTATAACGTTATTCTATATAACGTAATACGTTATAACGTAATTCCATATAACGTAATACGTTATAACGTTATACCATATAACGTAATACGTTATAACGTTATACCATATAACGTAAGATCATATAACGTAATATGTTATAACGTTATACCATATAACGTAATACGTTATAACGTTACACCATATAACGTAATACGTTACAACGTTATACCATATAACGCTACACGTTTTAACGTAATACCGTATAACGTAATACGTTATAACGTTATACCATATCACGCAATACGTTATAGCGTTATACCATATAACGCAATACATTATAACGTTATACCATATATCGTAATACGTTATGACGTAATACCATATAACGTAATACGTTATAACGTTATTCTATATAACGTAATACGTTATAACGTAATTCCATATAACGTAATACGTTATAACGTTATACCATATAACGTAATACGTTATAACGTTATACCATATAACGTAAGATCATATAACGTAATATGTTATAACGTTATACCATATAACGTAATACGTTATAACGTTACACCATATAACGTAATACGTTACAACGTTATACCATATAACGCTACACGTTTTAACGTAATACCGTATAACGTAATACGTTATAACGTTATACCATATCACGCAATACGTTATAGCGTTATACCATATAACGCAATACATCATAACGTTATACCATATAACGTAATACGTTATAACGTTATACCGTATAACGCAATACGTTATAGTGTTATACCATATAACGCAATACATTATAACGTTATACCATATATCGTAATACGTTATGACGCAATACCATATAACGTAATACGTTATAACGTAATACGTTATAACGTTATACCATATATCGTAATACGTTATGACGTAATACCATATAACGTAATACGTTATAACGTTATTCCATATAACGTAATACAATATAACCTTATACCATATGACGTTGTACCATATACCGCAATACGTCATAACGTTATACCATATAACGTTATACCATATAACTTAATACCATATAACGTAATATGTTGTAACGTTATACCATATAACGTAATACGTTATAACGTTATACCATATAACGTAATACGTTATAACGTTATACCATATAACGTAAGATCATATAACGTAATATGTTATAACGGTATACCATATAACGTAATACGTTATAACGTTACACCATATAACGTAATACGTTATAACGTTATACCATATAACGCTACACGTTTTAAATTAATACCATATAACGTAATACGTTATAACGTTATACCATATCACGCAATACGTTATAGCGTTATACCATATAACGCAATACATTATAACGTTATACCATATAACGTAATACGTTATAACGTTATACCATATAACGCTACACGTTTTAAATTAATACCATATAACGTAATATGTTATAACGTTATACCATATCACGCAATACGTTATAACGTTATACCATATAACGTAATACGATATAACGTTATACCATATGACGTTATACCATATCACGAAATACGTTATAACGTTATACCATATAACGTAATACGTTATAACGTAGTGCCATATAACGTAACTCGTTATAACGTTATACCATATGACGTTATACCATATAACGTAATACGTTATAACGTTATACCATATGACGTTGTACCATATACCGCAATACGTCATAACGTTATACCATATAACGTTAAACCATATAACGTTTTACTATATAACGTAATACGTTATAACGTTATAACGTTATACCATATAACGTAATCCGTTATAACGTTATACCATATAACGTAATACCATATAACGTAATATGTTATAACGTTATACCATATAAAGTAATACGTTATAACGTTATACCATATAACGCAATACTTTATAACGTTATACCATATAACGTAAGATCATATAACGTAATATGTTATAACGTAATACCATATATCGTAATACGTTATGACGTAATACCATATAACGTAATACGTTATAACGTTATTCTTTATAACGTAATACGTTATAACGCAATTCCTTATAACGTAATACGTTATAACGTTATACCATATAACGTAATTCGTTATAACGTTGTACCATATAACGTTGTACCATATAACGCAATACGTTATAGTGTTATACCATATAACGCAATACATTATAACGTTATACCATATGACGTTGTACCATATACCGCAATACGTCATAACGTTATACCATATACCGCAATACGTCATAACGTTATACCATATACCGCAATACGTCATAACGTTATACCATATAACGCTACACGTTTTAAATTAATACCATATAACGTAATATGTTATAACGTTATACCATATCACGCAATACGTTATAACGTTACACCATATCACGCAATACGTTATAACGTTATACCATATAACGTAAGATCATATAACGTAATATGTTATAACGTTATACCATAAAACGTAATACGTTATAACGTTACACCATATAACGTAATACGTTATAACGTTATACCATATAACGCTACACGTTTTAAATTAATACCATATAACGTAATACGTTATAACGTTATACCATATCACGCAATACGTTATAACGTTACACCATATCACGCAATACGTTATAGCGTTATACCATATAACGCAATACATTATAATGTTATACCATATAACGTAATACGTTATAACGTTATACCATATAACGCTACACGTTTTAAATTAATACCATATAACGTAATATGTTATAACGTTATACCATATCACGCAATACGTTATAACGTTATACCATATAACGTAATACGATATAACGTTATACCATATGACGCTATACCATATCACGAAACACGTTATAACGTTATACCATATAACGTAATACGTTATAACGTAATACCATATAACGCAATACGTTATAACGTTATACCATATGACGTTATACCATATCACGTAATACGTTATAACGTTATACCATATAACGTAATACGTTATAACGTTATACCATATAACGTAATACCATATAACGTAATATGTTATAACGTTATACCATATAACGTAATACGTTATAACGTTATACCATATAACGTAATACGTTATAACGTTATACCATATAACGTAAGATCATATAACGTAATATGTTATAACGTAATACCATATAACGTAATACGTTATAACGTTACACCATATAACGTAATACGTTATAACGTTATACCATATAACGCTACACGTTTTAACGTAATACCATATAACGTAATACGTTATAACGTTATACCATATAACGTAATACGTTATAACGTTATACCATATAACGTAATACGATATAACGTTATACCATATGACGTTATACCATATCACGTAATACGTTATAACGTTATACCATATAACGTAATACGTTATAACGTAATACCAGATAACGTAACACGTTATAACGTTATACCATATGACGTTATACCATATAGCGTAATACGTTATAACGTTATACCATATAACGTAATACGTTATAACGTTATACCATATATCGTAATACGTTATGGCGTAATACGTTATAACGTAATACGTTATAACTTTGTACCGTATAACGTAATACGTTATAATGTTATACCATATAACGTAATTTGTTATAACGTTGTACCATATAACGTAATACGTTATAACGTTGTACCATATAACGCAATACGTTATAACGTTATACCATATGACGTTATACCATATCACGTAATACGCTATAGAGTTATACCATATAACATAATACGTTATAACGTTATACCATATAACGTAATACGTTATAACATTATACCATATAACGTAATACGTTATATCGTAATACCATATAACGTAATACGTTATAACGTTATACCATATGACGTTGTACCATATACCGCAATACGTCATAACGTTATACCATATAACGTTATACCATATAACGTTTTACTATATAACGTAATACGTTATAACGTTATAACGTTATACCATATAACGTAATACGTTATAGCGTTATACCATATAACGCTACACGTTTTAAATTAATACCATATAACGTAATACGTTATAACGTTATACCATATCACGCAATACGTTATAACGTTACACCATATCACGCAATACGTTATAGCGTTATACCATATAACGCAATACTTTATAATGTTATACCATATAACGTAATACGTTATAACGTTATACCATATAACGCTACACGTTTTAAATTAATACCATATAACGTAATATGTTATAACGTTATACCATATCACGCAATACGTTATAACGTTATACCATATAACGTAATACGATATAACGTTATACCATATGACGTTATACCATATAACGTAATACGTTATAACGTTATACCATATAACGTAATACGTTATAACGTTATACCATATAACGTAATATGTTATAACGTTATACCATATAACTTAATACCGTATAACGTAATATGTTGTAACGTTATACCATATAACGTAATACGTTATAACGTTATACCATATAACGTAATACGTTATAACGTTATACCATATAACGTAAGATCATATAACGTAATATGTTATAGTGTTATACCATATAACGCAATACGTTATAACGTTATACCATATAACGTAATACGTTATAACGTTATACCATATAACGCTACACGTTTTAAATTAATACCATATAACGTAATACGTTATAACGTTATACCATATCACGCAATACGTTATAACGTTACACCATATCACGCAATACGTTATAGCGTTATACCATATAACGCAATACATTATAATGTTATACCATATAACGTAATACGTTATAACGTTATACCATATAACGCTACACGTTTTAAATTAATACCATATAACGTAATATGTTATAACGTTATACCATATCACGCAATACGTTATAACGTTATACCATATAACGTAATACGATATAACGTTATACCATATGACGTTATACCATATAACGTAATACGTTATAACGTTATACCATATAACGTAATACGTTATAACGTTATACCATATAACGTAATACGTTATAACGTTATACCATATAACTTAATACCGTATAACGTAATATGTTGTAACGTTATACCATATAACGTAATACGTTATAACGTTATACCATATAACGTAATACGTTATAACGTTATACCATATAACGTAAGATCATATAACGTAATATGTTATAGTGTTATACCATATAACGCAATACGTTATAACGTTATACCATATAACGTAATACGTTATAACGTTATACCATATAACGTTATACCATATGACGTTATACAATATCACGTAATACGCTATAGCGATATACCATATAACATAATACGTTATAACGTTATACCATATAACGTAATACGATATAACGTTATACCATATGACGTTATACCATATCACGTAACACGTTATAACGTTATACCATATAACGTAACACGTTATAACGTTATACCATATGACGTCATACCATATAACGTAATACGTTGTAACGTTATACCATATAACGTAATACGTTATAACGTTATACCATATATCGTAATACGTTATGACGTAATACCATATAACGTAATACGTTATAACGTTATTCCATATAACGTAATACGTTATAACGTTATACCATATAACGTAATACGTTATAACGTAATACCATATAACGTAAAACGTTATAACGTTATACCATATAACGTGATACGTTATAACGTTATTCCATATAACGTAATACAATATAACGTTATACCATATGACGTTGTACCATATACCGCAATACGTCATAACGTTATAACGTTATACCATATAACGTAATACGTTATAACGTTATACCATATAACTTAATACCGTATAACGTAATATGTTGTAACGTTATACCATATAACGTAATACGTTATAACGTTATACCATATAACGTAATACGTTATAACGTTATACCATATAACGTAAGATCATATAACGTAATATGTTATAGTGTTATACCATATAAAGCAATACGTTATAACGTTATACCATATAACGTAATACGTTATAACGTTATACCATATAACGTTATACCATATGACGTTATACAATATCACGTAATACGCTATAGCGATATACCATATAACATAATACGTTATAACGTTATACCATATAACGTAATACGATATAACGTTATACCATATGACGTTATACCATATCACGTAATACGTTATAACGTTATACCATATAACGTAATACGTTATAACCTAATACGTTATAACGTTATATCATATATCGTAATACGTTATGACGTAATACCATATAACGTAATACGTTATAACGTTATTCTATATAACGTAATACGTTATAACGTAATTCCATATAACGTAATACGTTATAACGTTATACCATATAACGTAATTCGTTATAACGTTGTACCATATAACGTAATACGTTATAACGTTGTACCATATAACGCAATACGTTATAACGTTATACCATATAACGTAATACGTTATAACGTTATAACATATGACGTTATACCATATCACGTAATACGCTATAGCGTTATACCATATAACATAATACGTTATAACCTTATACCATATAACGTAATGCGTTATAACGTTATACCATATAACGTAATACAATATAACGTTATCCCATATGACGTTGTACCATATACCGCAATACGTCATAACGTTATACCATATACCGCAATACGTCATAACGTTATACCATGTAACGTTATACCATATAACTTAATACCATATAACGTAATATGTTATAACGTTATACCATATAACGTAATACGTTATAACGTTATACCATATAACGTAATACGTTATAACGTTATACCATATAACGTAAGATCATATAACGTAATATGTTATAACGTTATACCATATAACGTAATACGTTATAACGTTACACCATATAACGTAATACGTTATAACGTTATACCATATAACGCTACACGTTTTAAATTAATACCGTATAACGTAATACGTTATAACGTTATACCATATCACGCAATACGTTATAACGTTACACCATATCACGCAATACGTTATAGCGTTATACCATATAACGCAATACATTATAATGTTATACCATATAACGTAATACGTTATAACGTTATACCATATAACGCTACACGTTTTAAATTAATACCATATAACGTAATATGTTATAACGTTGTACCATATCACGCAATACGTTATAACGTTATACCATATAACGTAATACGATATAACGTTATACCATATGACGCTATACCATATCACGAAGCACGTTATAACGTTATACCATATAACGTAATACGTTATAACGTAGTACCATATAACGTAACACGTTATAACGTTATACCATATGACGTTATACCATATAACGTAATACGTTATAACGTTATACCATATAACGTAATACGTTATAAAGTTATACCATATATCGTAATACGTTATGACGTAATACCATATAACGTAATACGTTATAACGTTATTTCATATAACGTAATACGTTATAACGTTATTCCATATAACGTAATACGTTATAACGTAATACCATATAACGTAAAACGTTATAACGTTGTACCATATAACGTGATACGTTATAACGTTATTCCATATAACGTAATACAATATAACGTTATACCATATGACGTTGTACCATATACCGCAATACGTCATAACGTTATACCATATAACGTTATACATTATAACGTTATACCATATAACGTAATACGTTATAACGTTATACCATATAACGCTACACGTTTTAAATTAATACCATATATCTTAATATGTTATAACGTTATACCATATCACGCAATACGTTATTACGTTATACCATATAACGTAATACGATATAACGTTATACCATATGACGTTATACCATATCACGAAATACGTTATAACGTTATACCATATAACGTAATACGTTATAACGTAGTACCATATAACGTAACACGTTATAACGTTATACCATATGACGTCATACCATATAACGTAATACGTTGTAACGTTATACCATATAACGTAATACGTTATAACGTTATACCATATATCGTAATACGTTATGACGTAATACCATATAACGTAATACGTTATAACGTTATTCCATATCACGTAATACGTTATAACGTTATACCATATAACGTAATACGTTATAACGTAATACGTTATAACGTTATACCATATATCGTAATACGTTATGACGTAATACCATATAACGTAATACGTTATAACGTTATTCCATATAACGTAATACGTTATAACGTAATACCATATAACGTAAAACGTTATAACGTTATACCATATAACGTAATACGTTATAACGATGTACCATATAACGTAATACGTTATAACGTTATACCATATATCGTAATACGTTATGACGCAATACCATATAACGTAATACGTTATAACGTAATACGTTATAACGTTATACCATATATCGTAATACGTTATGACGTAATACCATATAACGTAATACGTTATAACGTTATTCCATATAACGTAATACGTTATAACGTAATACCATATAACGTAAAACGTTATAACGTTATACCATATAACGTAATACGTTATGACGATGTACCATATAACGTAATACGTTATAACGTTATACCATATAACGTAATACGTTATAACGTAATACGTCATAACGTTATACCATATATCGTAATACGTTATGACGTAATACCATATAACGTAATACGTTATGACGTTATTCCATATAACGTAATACGTTATAACGTAATACCATATAACGTAATACGTTATAACGTTATACCATATAACGTAATACGTTATAACGTTGTACCATATAACGTAATACGTTATAACGTTGTACCATATAACGGAATATCATATAACGTAATATGTTATAACGTAATACCATATAACTTAATACGTTATAACGTTACACCATATAACGTAATACGTTATAACGTTATACCATATAACGCTACACGTTTTAATGTAATACCATATAACGTAATACGTTATAACGTTATACCATATCACGCAATACGTTATAGCGTTATACCATATAACGCAATACATTATAACGTTATACCATATAACATAATACGTTATAACGTTATACCACATAACGTAATACGATATAACGTTATACCATATGACGTTATACCATATCACGTAATACGTTATAACGTTATACCATATAACATAATACGTTATAACGTTATACCCTATAACGTAATACGTTATAACGTTATACCATATATCGTAATACGTTATGACGTAATACGTTATAACGTAATACGTTATAACGTTATACCATATATCGTAATACGTTATGACGTAATACCATATAACGTAATACGTTATAACGTTATTCTATATAACGTAATACGTTATAACGTAATTCCATATAACGTAATACGTTATAACGTTATACCATATAACGTAATACGTTATAACGTTATACCATATAACGTAAGATCATATAACGTAATATGTTATAACGTTGTACCATATAACGTAATACGTTATAACGTTACACCATATAACGTAATACGTTATAACGTTATACCATATCACGCAATACGTTATAGCGTTATACCATATAACGCAATACATTATAACGTTATACCATATAACATAATACGTTATAACGTTATACCACATAACGTAATACGATATAACGTTATAACATATGACGTTATACCATATCACGTAATACGTTATAACGTTATACCATATAACGTAATACGTTATAACGTTATACCATATAACGTAATACGTTATAACGTTATACCATATATCGTAATACGTTATGACGTAATACGTTATAACGTAATACGTTATAACGTTATACCATATATCGTAATACGTTATGACGTAATACCATATAACGTAATACGTTATAACGTTATTCCATATAACGTAATACGTTATAACGTTATACCATATAACGTAATACGTTATAACGTAATACCATATAACGTAAAACGTTATAACGTTATACCATATAACGTGATACGTTATAACGTTATTCCATATAACGTAATACAATATAACGTTATACCATATGACGTTGTACCATATACCGCAATACGTCATAACGTTATAACGTTATACCATATAACGTAATACGTTATAACGTTATACCATATAACGCTACACGTTTTAAATTAATACCATATAACGTAATACGTTATAACGTTATACCATATCACGCAATACGTTATAACGTTACACCATATCACGCAATACGTTATAGCGTTATACCATATAACGCAATACATTATAATGTTATACCATATAACGTAATACGTTATAACGTTATACCATATAACGCTACACGTTTTAAATTAATACCATATAACGTAATATGTTATAACGTTATACCATATCACGCAATACGTTATAACGTTATACCACATAACGTAATACGATATAACGTTATACCATATGACGTTATACCATATAACGTAATACGTTATAACGTTATACCATATAACGTAATACGTTATAACGTTATACCATATAACGTAATACGTTATAACGTTATACCATATAACTTAATACCGTATAACGTAATATGTTGTAACGTTATACCATATAACGTAATACGTTATAACGTTATACCATATAACGTAATACGTTATAACGTTATACCATATAACGTAAGATCATATAACGTAATATGTTATAGTGTTATACCATATAAAGCAATACGTTATAACGCTATACCATATAACGTAATACGTTATAACGTTATACCATATAACGTTATACCATATGACGTTATACAATATCACGTAATACGCTATAGCGATATACCATATAACATAATACGTTATAACGTTATACCATATAACGTAATACGATATAACGTTATACCATATGACGTTATACCATATCACGTAATACGTTATAACGTTATACCATATAACGTAATACGTTATAACCTAATACGTTATAACGTTATATCATATATCGTAATACGTTATGACGTAATACCATATAACGTAATACGTTATAACGTTATTCTATATAACGTAATACGTTATAACGTAATTCCATATAACGTAATACGTTATAACGTTATACCATATAACGTAATTCGTTATAACGTTGTACCATATAACGTAATACGTTATAACGTTGTACCATATAACGCAATACGTTATAACGTTATACCATATAACGTAATACGTTATAACGTTATAACATATGACGTTATACCATATCACGTAATACGCTATAGCGTTATACCATATAACATAATACGTTATAACCTTATACCATATAACGTAATGCGTTATAACGTTATACCATATAACGTAATACAATATAACGTTATCCCATATGACGTTGTACCATATACCGCAATACGTCATAACGTTATACCATATACCGCAATACGTCATAACGTTATACCATGTAACGTTATACCATATAACTTAATACCATATAACGTAATATGTTATAACGTTATACCATATAACGTAATACGTTATAACGTTATACCATATAACGTAATACGTTATAACGTTATACCATATAACGTAAGATCATATAACGTAATATGTTATAACGTTATACCATATAACGTAATACGTTATAACGTTACACCATATAACGTAATACGTTATAACGTTATACCATATAACGCTACACGTTTTAAATTAATACCGTATAACGTAATACGTTATAACGTTATACCATATCACGCAATACGTTATAACGTTACACCATATCACGCAATACGTTATAGCGTTATACCATATAACGCAATACATTATAATGTTATACCATATAACGTAATACGTTATAACGTTATACCATATAACGCTACACGTTTTAAATTAATACCATATAACGTAATATGTTATAACGTTGTACCATATCACGCAATACGTTATAACGTTATACCATATAACGTAATACGATATAACGTTATACCATATGACGCTATACCATATCACGAAGCACGTTATAACGTTATACCATATAACGTAATACGTTATAACGTAGTACCATATAACGTAACACGTTATAACGTTATACCATATGACGTTATACCATATAACGTAATACGTTATAACGTTATACCATATAACGTAATACGTTATAAAGTTATACCATATATCGTAATACGTTATGACGTAATACCATATAACGTAATACGTTATAACGTTATTTCATATAACGTAATACGTTATAACGTTATTCCATATAACGTAATACGTTATAACGTAATACCATATAACGTAAAACGTTATAACGTTGTACCATATAACGTGATACGTTATAACGTTATTCCATATAACGTAATACAATATAACGTTATACCATATGACGTTGTACCATATACCGCAATACGTCATAACGTTATACCATATAACGTTATACATTATAACGTTATACCATATAACGTAATACGTTATAACGTTATACCATATAACGCTACACGTTTTAAATTAATACCATATATCTTAATATGTTATAACGTTATACCATATCACGCAATACGTTATTACGTTATACCATATAACGTAATACGATATAACGTTATACCATATGACGTTATACCATATCACGAAATACGTTATAACGTTATACCATATAACGTAATACGTTATAACGTAGTACCATATAACGTAACACGTTATAACGTTATACCATATGACGTCATACCATATAACGTAATACGTTGTAACGTTATACCATATAACGTAATACGTTATAACGTTATACCATATATCGTAATACGTTATGACGTAATACCATATAACGTAATACGTTATAACGTTATTCCATATCACGTAATACGTTATAACGTTATACCATATAACGTAATACGTTATAACGTAATACGTTATAACGTTATACCATATATCGTAATACGTTATGACGTAATACCATATAACGTAATACGTTATAACGTTATTCCATATAACGTAATACGTTATAACGTAATACCATATAACGTAAAACGTTATAACGTTATACCATATAACGTAATACGTTATAACGATGTACCATATAACGTAATACGTTATAACGTTATACCATATATCGTAATACGTTATGACGCAATACCATATAACGTAATACGTTATAACGTAATACGTTATAACGTTATACCATATATCGTAATACGTTATGACGTAATACCATATAACGTAATACGTTATAACGTTATTCCATATAACGTAATACGTTATAACGTAATACCATATAACGTAAAACGTTATAACGTTATACCATATAACGTAATACGTTATGACGATGTACCATATAACGTAATACGTTATAACGTTATACCATATAACGTAATACGTTATAACGTAATACGTCATAACGTTATACCATATATCGTAATACGTTATGACGTAATACCATATAACGTAATACGTTATGACGTTATTCCATATAACGTAATACGTTATAACGTAATACCATATAACGTAATACGTTATAACGTTATACCATATAACGTAATACGTTATAACGTTGTACCATATAACGTAATACGTTATAACGTTGTACCATATAACGGAATATCATATAACGTAATATGTTATAACGTAATACCATATAACTTAATACGTTATAACGTTACACCATATAACGTAATACGTTATAACGTTATACCATATAACGCTACACGTTTTAATGTAATACCATATAACGTAATACGTTATAACGTTATACCATATCACGCAATACGTTATAGCGTTATACCATATAACGCAATACATTATAACGTTATACCATATAACATAATACGTTATAACGTTATACCACATAACGTAATACGATATAACGTTATACCATATGACGTTATACCATATCACGTAATACGTTATAACGTTATACCATATAACATAATACGTTATAACGTTATACCCTATAACGTAATACGTTATAACGTTATACCATATATCGTAATACGTTATGACGTAATACGTTATAACGTAATACGTTATAACGTTATACCATATATCGTAATACGTTATGACGTAATACCATATAACGTAATACGTTATAACGTTATTCTATATAACGTAATACGTTATAACGTAATTCCATATAACGTAATACGTTATAACGTTATACCATATAACGTAATACGTTATAACGTTATACCATATAACGTAAGATCATATAACGTAATATGTTATAACGTTGTACCATATAACGTAATACGTTATAACGTTACACCATATAACGTAATACGTTATAACGTTATACCATATCACGCAATACGTTATAGCGTTATACCATATAACGCAATACATTATAACGTTATACCATATAACATAATACGTTATAACGTTATACCACATAACGTAATACGATATAACGTTATAACATATGACGTTATACCATATCACGTAATACGTTATAACGTTATACCATATAACGTAATACGTTATAACGTTATACCATATAACGTAATACGTTATAACGTTATACCATATATCGTAATACGTTATGACGTAATACGTTATAACGTAATACGTTATAACGTTATACCATATATCGTAATACGTTATGACGTAATACCATATAACGTAATACGTTATAACGTTATTCTATATAACGTAATACGTTATAACGTAATTCCATATAACGTAATACGTTATAACGTTATACCATATAACGTAATACGTTATAACGTTATACCATATAACGTAAGATCATATAACGTAATATGTTATAACGTTATACCATATAACGTAATACGTTATAACGTTACACCATATAACGAAATACGTTACAACGTTATACCATATAACGCTACACGTTTTAACGTAATACCGTATAACGTAATACGTTATAACGTTATACCATATCACGCAATACGTTATAGCGTTATACCATATAACGCAATACATTATAACGTTATACCATATATCGTAATACGTTATGACGTAATACCATATAACGTAATACGTTATAACGTTATTCTATATAACGTAATACGTTATAACGTAATTCCATATAACGTAATACGTTATAACGTTATACCATATAACGTAATACGTTAAAACGTTATACCATATAACGTAAGATCATATAACGTAATATGTTATAACGTTATACCATATAACGTAATACGTTATAACGTTACACCATATAACGTAATACGTTACAACGTTATACCATATAACGCTACACGTTTTAACGTAATACCGTATAACGTAATACGTTATAACGTTATACCATATCACGCAATACGTTATAGCGTTATACCATATAACGCAATACATTATAACGTTATACCATATAACGTAATACGTTATAACGTTATACCATATAACGCAATACGTTATAGTGTTATACCATATAACGCAATACATTATAACGTTATACCATATATCGTAATACGTTATGACGCAATACCATATAACGTAATACGTTATAACGTAATACGTTATAACGTTATACCATATATCGTAATACGTTATGACGTAATACCATATAACGTAATACGTTATAACGTTATTCCATATAACGTAATACAATATAACCTTATACCATATGACGTTGTACCATATACCGCAATACGTCATAACGTTATACCATATAACGTTATACCATATAACTTAATACCATATAACGTAATATGTTGTAACGTTATACCATATAACGTAATACGTTATAACGTTATACCATATAACGTAATACGTTATAACGTTATACCATATAACGTAAGATCATATAACGTAATATGTTATAACGGTATACCATATAACGTAATACGTTATAACGTTACACCATATAACGTAATACGTTATAACGTTATACCATATAACGCTACACGTTTTAAATTAATACCATATAACGTAATACGTTATAACGTTATACCATATCACGCAATACGTTATAGCGTTATACCATATAACGCAATACATTATAACGTTATACCATATAACGTAATACGTTATAACGTTATACCATATAACGCTACACGTTTTAAATTAATACCATATAACGTAATATGTTATAACGTTATACCATATCACGCAATACGTTATAACGTTATACCATATAACGTAATACGATATAACGTTATACCATATGACGTTATACCATATCACGAAATACGTTATAACGTTATACCATATAACGTAATACGTTATAACGTAGTGCCATATAACGTAACTCGTTATAACGTTATACCATATGACGTTATACCATATAACGTAATACGTTATAACGTTATACCATATGACGTTGTACCATATACCGCAATACGTCATAACGTTATACCATATAACGTTAAACCATATAACGTTTTACTATATAACGTAATACGTTATAACGTTATAACGTTATACCATATAACGTAATCCGTTATAACGTTATACCATATAACGTAATACCATATAACGTAATATGTTATAACGTTATACCATATAAAGTAATACGTTATAACGTTATACCATATAACGCAATACTTTATAACGTTATACCATATAACGTAAGATCATATAACGTAATATGTTATAACGTAATACCATATATCGTAATACGTTATGACGTAATACCATATAACGTAATACGTTATAACGTTATTCTTTATAACGTAATACGTTATAACGCAATTCCTTATAACGTAATACGTTATAACGTTATACCATATAACGTAATTCGTTATAACGTTGTACCATATAACGTTGTACCATATAACGCAATACGTTATAGTGTTATACCATATAACGCAATACATTATAACGTTATACCATATGACGTTGTACCATATACCGCAATACGTCATAACGTTATACCATATACCGCAATACGTCATAACGTTATACCATATACCGCAATACGTCATAACGTTATACCATATAACGTTATACCATATAACTTAATACCATATAACGTAATATGTTATAACGTTATACCATATAACGTAATACGTTATAACGTTATACCATATAACGTAATACGTTATAACGTTATACCATATAACGTAAGATCATATAACGTAATATGTTATAACGTTATACCATAAAACGTAATACGTTATAACGTTACACCATATAACGTAATACGTTATAACGTTATACCATATAACGCTACACGTTTTAAATTAATACCATATAACGTAATACGTTATAACGTTATACCATATCACGCAATACGTTATAACGTTACACCATATCACGCAATACGTTATAGCGTTATACCATATAACGCAATACATTATAATGTTATACCATATAACGTAATACGTTATAACGTTATACCATATAACGCTACACGTTTTAAATTAATACCATATAACGTAATATGTTATAACGTTATACCATATCACGCAATACGTTATAACGTTATACCATATAACGTAATACGATATAACGTTATACCATATGACGCTATACCATATCACGAAACACGTTATAACGTTATACCATATAACGTAATACGTTATAACGTAGTACCATATAACGTAACACGTTATAACGTTATACCATATGACGTTATACCATATAACGTAATACGTTATAACGTTATACCATATAACGTAATACGTTATAACGTTATACCATATATCGTAATACGTTATGACGTAATACCATATAACGTAATACGTTATAACGTTATTTCATATAACGTAATACGTTATAACGTAATACCATATAACGTAAAACGTTATGACGTTATTCCATATAACGTAATACGTTATAACGATGTACCATATAACGTAATACGTTATAACGTTATACCATATATCTTAATACGTTATGACGCAATACCATATAACGTAATACGTTATAACGTAATACGTTATAACGTTATTCCATATAACGTAATACGTTATAACGTAATACCATATAACGTAAAACGTTATAACGTTATACCATATAACGTGATACGTTATAACGTTATTCCATATAACGTAATACAATATAACGTTATACCATATGACGTTGTACCATATACCGCAATACGTCATAACGTTATACCATATAACGTTATAACGTTATAACGTTATACCATATAACGTAATACGTTATAACGTTATACCATATAACGCTACACGTTTTAAATTAATACCATATAACGTAATACGTTATAACGTTATACCATATCACGCAATACGTTATAACGTTACACCATATCACGCAATACGTTATAGCGTTATACCATATAACGCAATACATTATAATGTTATACCATATAACGTAATACGTTATAACGTTATACCATATAACGCTACACGTTTTAAATTAATACCATATAACGTAATATGTTATAACGTTATACCATATCACGCAATACGTTATAACGTTATACCATATAACGTAATACGATATAACGTTATACCATATGACGTTATACCATATAACGTAATACGTTATAACGTTATACCATATAACGTAATACGTTATAACGTTATACCATATAACGTAATACGTTATAACGTTATACCATATAACTTAATACCGTATAACGTAATATGTTGTAACGTTATACCATATAACGTAATACGTTATAACGTTATACCATATAACGTAATACGTTATAACGTTATACCATATAACGTAAGATCATATAACGTAATATGTTATAGTGTTATACCATATAACGCAATACGTTATAACGTTATACCATATAACGTAATACGTTATAACGTTATACCATATAACGTTATACCATATGACGTTATACAATATCACGTAATACGCTATAGCGATATACCATATAACATAATACGTTATAACGTTATACCATATAACGTAATACGATATAACGTTATACCATATGACGTTATACCATATCACGTAATACGTTATAACGTTATACCATATAACGTAATACGTTATAACCTAATACGTTATAACGTTATATCATATATCGTAATACGTTATGACGTAATACCATATAACGTAATACGTTATAACGTTATTCTATATAACGTAATACGTTATAACGTAATTCCATATAACGTAATACGTTATAACGTTATACCATATAACGTAATTCGTTATAACGTTGTACCATATAACGTAATACGTTATAACGTTGTACCATATAACGCAATACGTTATAACGTTATACCATATAACGTAATACGTTATAACGTTATAACATATGACGTTATACCATATCACGTAATACGCTATAGCGTTATACCATATAACATAATACGTTATAACCTTATACCATATAACGTAATGCGTTATAACGTTATACCATATAACGTAATACAATATAACGTTATCCCATATGACGTTGTACCATATACCGCAATACGTCATAACGTTATACCATATACCGCAATACGTCATAACGTTATACCATGTAACGTTATACCATATAACTTAATACCATATAACGTAATATGTTATAACGTTATACCATATAACGTAATACGTTATAACGTTATAACATATAACGTAATACGTTATAACGTTATACCATATAACGTAAGATCATATAACGTAATATGTTATAACGTTATACCATATAACGTAATACGTTATAACGTTACACCATATAACGTAATACGTTATAACGTTATACCATATAACGCTACACGTTTTAAATTAATACCGTATAACGTAATACGTTATAACGTTATACCATATCACGCAATACGTTATAACGTTACACCATATCACGCAATACGTTATAGCGTTATACCATATAACGCAATACATTATAATGTTATACCATATAACGTAATACGTTATAACGTTATACCTTATAACGCTACACGTTTTAAATTAATACCATATAACGTAATATGTTATAACGTTATACCATATCACGCAATACGTTATAACGTTATACCATGTAACGTAATACGATATAACGTTATACCATATGACGCTATACCATATCACGAAGCACGTTATAACGTTATACCATATAACGTAATACGTTATAACGTAGTACCATATAACGTAACACGTTATAACGTTATACCATATGACGTTATACCATATAACGTAATACGTTATAACGTTATACCATATAACGTAATACGTTATAACGTTATACCATATATCGTAATACGTTATGACGTAATACCATATAACGTAATACGTTATAACGTTATTTCATATAACGTAATACGTTATAACGTTATTCCATATAACGTAATACGTTATAACGTAATACCATATAACGTAAAACGTTATAACGTTATACCATATAACGTGATACGTTATAACGTTATTCCATATAACGTAATACAATATAACGTTATACCATATGACGTTGTACCATATACCGCAATACGTCATAACGTTATACCATATAACGTTATACATTATAACGTTATACCATATAACGTAATACGTTATAACGTTATACCATATAACGCTACACGTTTTAAATTAATACCATATATCGTAATATGTTATAACGTTATACCATATCACGCAATACGTTATTACGTTATACCATATAACGTAATACGATATAACGTTATACCATATGACGTTATACCATATCACGAAATACGTTATAACGTTATACCATATAACGTAATACGTTATAACGTAGTACCATATAACGTAACACGTTATAACGTTATACCATATGACGTCATACCATATAACGTAATACGTTGTAACGTTATACCATATAACGTAATACGTTATAACGTTATACCATATATCGTAATACGTTATGACGTAATACCATATAACGTAATACGTTATAACGTTATTCCATATAACGTAATACGTTATAACGTTATACCATATAACGTAATACGTTATAACGTAATACGTTATAACGTTATACCATATATCGTAATACGTTATGACGTAATACCATATAACGTAATACGTTATAACGTTATTCCATATAACGTAATACGTTATAACGTAATACCATATAACGTAAAACGTTATAACGTTATACCATATAACGTAATACGTTATAACGATGTACCATATAACGTAATACGTTATAACGTTATACCATATATCGTAATACGTTATGACGCAATACCATATAACGTAATACGTTATAACGTAATACGTTATAACGTTATACCATATATCGTAATACGTTATGACGTAATACCATATAACGTAATACGTTATAACGTTATTCCATATAACGTAATACGTTATAACGTAATACCATATAACGTAAAACGTTATAACGTTATACCATATAACGTAATACGTTATAACGATGTACCATATAACGTAATACGTTATAACGTTATACCATATAACGTAATACGTTATAACGTAATACGTCATAACGTTATACCATATATCGTAATACGTTATGACGTAATACCATATAACGTAATACGTTATGACGTTATTCCATATAACGTAATACGTTATAACGTAATACCATATAACGTAATACGTTATAACGTTAAACCATATAACGTAATACGTTATAACGTTGTACCATATAACGTAATACGTTATAACGTTGTACCATATAACGGAATATCATATAACGTAATATGTTATAACGTAATACCATATAACTTAATACGTTATAACGTTACACCATATAACGTAATACGTTATAACGTTATACCATATAACGCTACACGTTTTAATGTAATACCATATAACGTAATATGTTATAACGTTATACCATATCACGCAATACGTTATAACGTTATACCATATAACGTAATACGATATAACGTTATACCATATGACGTTATACCATATCACGAAATACGTTATAACGTTATACCATATAACGTAATACGTTATAACGTAGTGCCATATAACGTAACTCGTTATAACGTTATACCATATGACGTTATACCATATAACGTAATACGTTATAACGTTATACCATATGACATTGTACCATATACCGCAATACGTCATAACGTTATACCATATAACGTTAAACCATATAACGTTTTACTATATAACGTAATACGTTATAACGTTATAACGTTATACCATATAACGTAATCCGTTATAACGTTATACCATATAACGTAATACCATATAACGTAATATGTTATAACGTTATACCATATAAAGTAATACGTTATAACGTTATACCATATAACGCAATACTTTATAACGTTATACCATATAACGTAAGATCATATAACGTAATATGTTATAACGTAATACCATATATCGTAATACGTTATGACGTAATACCATATAACGTAATACGTTATAACGTTATTCTTTATAACGTAATACGTTATAACGCAATTCCTTATAACGTAATACGTTATAACGTTATACCATATAACGTAATTCGTTATAACGTTGTACCATATAACGTAATACAATATAACGTTATACCATATGACGTTGTACCATATACCGCAATACGTCATAACGTTATACCATATAACGTTATACATTATAACGTTATACCATATCACGCAATACGTTATAACGTTATACCATATAACGTAATACGATATAACGTTATACCATATGACGCTATACCATATCACGAAGCACGTTATAACGTTATACCATATAACGTAATACGTTATAACGTAGTACCATATAACGTAACACGTTATAACGTTATACCATATGACGTTATACCATATAACGTAATACGTTATAACGTTATACCATATAACGTAATACGTTATAACGTTATACCATATATCGTAATACGTTATGACGTAATACCATATAACGTAATACGTTATAACGTTATTTCATATAACGTAATACGTTATAACGTTATTCCATATAACGTAATACGTTATAACGTAATACCATATAACGTAAAACGTTATAACGTTATACCATATAACGTGATACGTTATAACGTTATTCCATATAACGTAATACAATATAACGTTATACCATATGACGTTGTACCATATACCGCAATACGTCATAACGTTATACCATATAACGTTATACATTATAACGTTATACCATATAACGTAATACGTTATAACGTTATACCATATAACGCTACACGTTTTAAATTAATACCATATATCGTAATATGTTATAACGTTATACCATATCACGCAATACGTTATTACGTTATACCATATAACGTAATACGATATAACGTTATACCATATGACGTTATACCATATCACGAAATACGTTATAACGTTATACCATATAACGTAATACGTTATAACGTAGTACCATATAACGTAACACGTTATAACGTTATACCATATGACTTCATACCATATAACGTAATACGTTGTAACGTTATACCATATAACGTAATACGTTATAACGTTATACCATATATCGTAATACGTTATGACGTAATACCATATAACGTAATACGTTATAACGTTATTCCATATAACGTAATACGTTATAACGTTATACCATATAACGTAATACGTTATAACGTAATACGTTATAACGTTATACCATATATCGTAATACGTTATGACGTAATACCATATAACGTAATACGTTATAACGTTATTCCATATAACGTAATACGTTATAACGTAATACCATATAACGTAAAACGTTATAACGTTATACCATATAACGTAATACGTTATAACGATGTACCATATAACGTAATACGTTATAACGTTATACCATATATCGTAATACGTTATGACGCAATACCATATAACGTAATACGTTATAACGTAATACGTTATAACGTTATACCATATATCGTAATACGTTATGACGTAATACCATATAACGTAATACGTTATAACGTTATTCCATATAACGTAATACGTTATAACGTAATACCATATAACGTAAAACGTTATAACGTTATACCATATAACGTAATACGTTATAACGATGTACCATATAACGTAATACGTTATAACGTTATACCATATAACGTAATACGTTATAACGTAATACGTCATAACGTTATACCATATATCGTAATACGTTATGACGTAATACCATATAACGTAATACGTTATGACGTTATTCCATATAACGTAATACGTTATAACGTAATACCATATAACGTAATACGTTATAACGTTATACCATATAACGTAATACGTTATAACGTTGTACCATATAACGTAATACGTTATAACGTTGTACCATATAACGGAATATCATATAACGTAATATGTTATAACGTAATACCATATAACTTAATACGTTATAACGTTACACCATATAACGTAATACGTTATAACGTTATACCATATAACGCTACACGTTTTAATGTAATACCATATAACGTAATATGTTATAACGTTATACCATATCACGCAATACGTTATAACGTTATACCATATAACGTAATACGATATAACGTTATACCATATGACGTTATACCATATCACGAAATACGTTATAACGTTATACCATATAACGTAATACGTTATAACGTTATACCATATAACGTAATTCGTTATAACGTTGTACCATATAACGTTGTACCATATAACGCAATACGTTATAGTGTTATACCATATAACGCAATACATTATAACGTTATACCATATGACGTTGTACCATATACCGCAATACGTCATAACGTTATACCATATACCGCAATACGTCATAACGTTATACCATATACCGCAATACGTCATAACGTTATACCATATAACGTTATACCATATAACTTAATACCATATAACGTAATATGTTATAACGTTATACCATATAACGTAATACGTTATAACGTTATACCATATAACGTAATACGTTATAACGTTATACCATATAACGTAAGATCATATAACGTAATATGTTATAACGTTATACCATAAAACGTAATACGTTATAACGTTACACCATATAACGTAATACGTTATAACGTTATACCATATAACGCTACACGTTTTAAATTAATACCATATAACGTAATACGTTATAACGTTATACCATATCACGCAATACGTTATAACGTTACACCATATCACGCAATACGTTATAGCGTTATACCATATAACGCAATACATTATAATGTTATACCATATAACGTAATACGTTATAACGTTATACCATATAACGCTACACGTTTTAAATTAATACCATATAACGTAATATGTTATAACGTTATACCATATCACGCAATACGTTATAACGTTATACCATATAACGTAATACGATATAACGTTATACCATATGACGCTATACCATATCACGAAACACGTTATAACGTTATACCATATAACGTAATACGTTATAACGTAGTACCATATAACGTAACACGTTATAACGTTATACCACATGACGTTATACCATATAACGTAATACGTTATAACGTTATACCATATAACGTAATACGTTATAACGTTATACCATATATCGTAATACGTTATGACGTAATACCATATAACGTAATACGTTATAACGTTATTTCATATAACGTAATACGTTATAACGTAATACCATATAACGTAAAACGTTATGACGTTATACCATATAACGTAATACGTTATAACGATGTACCATATAACGTAATACGTTATAACGTTATACCATATATCTTAATACGTTATGACGCAATACCATATAACGTAATACGTTATAACGTAATACGTTATAACGTTATTCCATATAACGTAATACGTTATAACGTAATACCATATAACGTAAAACGTTATAACGTTATACCATATAACGTGATACGTTATAACGTTATTCCATATAACGTAATACAATATAACGTTATACCATATGACGTTGTACCATATACCGCAATACGTCATAACGTTATACCATATAACGTTATAACGTTATAACGTTATACCATATAACGTAATACGTTATAACGTTATACCATATAACGCTACACGTTTTAAATTAATACCATATAACGTAATACGTTATAACGTTATACCATATCACGCAATACGTTATAACGTTACACCATATCACGCAATACGTTATAGCGTTATACCATATAACGCAATACATTATAATGTTATACCATATAACGTAATACGTTATAACGTTATACCATATAACGCTACACGTTTTAAATTAATACCATATAACGTAATATGTTATAACGTTATACCATATCACGCAATACGTTATAACGTTATACCATATAACGTAATACGATATAACGTTATACCATATGACGTTATACCATATAACGTAATACGTTATAACGTTATACCATATAACGTAATACGTTATAACGTTATACCATATAACGTAATACGTTATAACGTTATACCATATAACTTAATACCGTATAACGTAATATGTTGTAACGTTATACCATATAACGTAATACGTTATAACGTTATACCATATAACGTAATACGTTATAACGTTATACCATATAACGTAAGATCATATAACGTAATATGTTATAGTGTTATACCATATAACGCAATACGTTATAACGTTATACCATATAACGTAATACGTTATAACGTTATACCATATAACGTTATACCATATGACGTTATACAATATCACGTAATACGCTATAGCGATATACCATATAACATAATACGTTATAACGTTATACCATATAACGTAATACGATATAACGTTATACCATATGACGTTATACCATATCACGTAATACGTTATAACGTTATACCATATAACGTAATACGTTATAACCTAATACGTTATAACGTTATATCATATATCGTAATACGTTATGACGTAATACCATATAACGTAATACGTTATAACGTTATTCTATATAACGTAATACGTTATAACGTAATTCCATATAACGTAATACGTTATAACGTTATACCATATAACGTAATTCGTTATAACGTTGTACCATATAACGTAATACGTTATAACGTTGTACCATATAACGCAATACGTTATAACGTTATACCATATAACGTAATACGTTATAACGTTATAACATATGACGTTATACCATATCACGTAATACGCTATAGCGTTATACCATATAACATAATACGTTATAACCTTATACCATATAACGTAATGCGTTATAACGTTATACCATATAACGTAATACAATATAACGTTATCCCATATGACGTTGTACCATATACCGCAATACGTCATAACGTTATACCATATACCGCAATACGTCATAACGTTATACCATGTAACGTTATACCATATAACTTAATACCATATAACGTAATATGTTATAACGTTATACCATATAACGTAATACGTTATAACGTTATACCATATAACGTAATACGTTATAACGTTATACCATATAACGTAAGATCATATAACGTAATATGTTATAACGTTATACCATATAACGTAATACGTTATAACGTTACACCATATAACGTAATACGTTATAACGTTATACCATATAACGCTACACGTTTTAAATTAATACCGTATAACGTAATACGTTATAACGTTATACCATATCACGCAATACGTTATAACGTTACACCATATCACGCAATACGTTATAGCGTTATACCATATAACGCAATACATTATAATGTTATACCATATAACGTAATACGTTATAACGTTATAACATATAACGCTACACGTTTTAAATTAATACCATATAACGTAATATGTTATAACGTTATACCATATCACGCAATACGTTATAACGTTATACCATATAACGTAATACGATATAACGTTATACCATATGACGCTATACCATATCACGAAGCACGTTATAACGTTATACCATATAACGTAAGATCATATAACGTAATATGTTATAACGTTATACCATATAACGCTACACGTTTTAATGTAATACCATATAACGT
The DNA here is from genome assembly GCF_051014615.1 of Bombus vancouverensis nearcticus. Taxonomy (NCBI): domain Eukaryota; kingdom Metazoa; phylum Arthropoda; class Insecta; order Hymenoptera; family Apidae; genus Bombus; species Bombus vancouverensis. The sequence continues at coordinate 8,979,090 of NC_134911.1, forward strand.
AATATGTTATAAAGTTATACCATATCACGCAATACGTTATAACGTTATACCATATAACGTAATACGATATAACGTTATACCATATGACGTTATACCATATCACGAAATACGTTATAACGTTATACCATATAACGTAATACGTTATAACGTTATACCATATAACGTAATTCGTTATAACGTTGTACCATATAACGTTGTACCATATAACGCAATACGTTATAGTGTTATACCATATAACGCAATACATTATAACGTTATACCATATGACGTTGTACCATATACCGCAATACGTCATAACGTTATACCATATACCGCAATACGTCATAACGTTATACCATATACCGCAATACGTCATAACGTTATACCATATAACGTTATACCATATAACTTAATACCATATAACGTAATATGTTATAACGTTATACCATATAACGTAATACGTTATAACGTTATACCATATAACGTAATACGTTATAACGTTATACCATATAACGTAAGATCATATAACGTAATATGTTATAACGTTATACCATAAAACGTAATACGTTATAACGTTACACCATATAACGTAATACGTTATAACGTTATACCATATAACGCTACACGTTTTAAATTAATACCATATAACGTAATACGTTATAACGTTATACCATATCACGCAATACGTTATAACGTTACACCATATCACGCAATACGTTATAGCGTTATACCATATAACGCAATACATTATAATGTTATACCATATAACGTAATACGTTATAACGTTATACCATATAACGCTACACGTTTTAAATTAATACCATATAACGTAAAATGTTATAACGTTATACCATATCACGCAATACGTTATAACGTTATACCATATAACGTAATACGATATAACGTTATACCATATGACGCTATACCATATCACGAAACACGTTATAACGTTATACCATATAACGTAATACGTTATAACGTAGTACCATATAACGTAACACGTTATAACGTTATACCATATGACGTTATACCATATAACGTAATACGTTATAACGTTATACCATATAACGTAATACGTTATAACGTTATACCATATATCGTAATACGTTATGACGTAATACCATATAACGTAATACGTTATAACGTTATTTCATATAACGTAATACGTTATAACGTAATACCATATAACGTAAAACGTTATGACGTTATACCATATAACGTAATACGTTATAACGATGTACCATATAACGTAATACGTTATAACGTTATACCATATATCTTAATACGTTATGACGCAATACCATATAACGTAATACGTTATAACGTAATACGTTATAACGTTATTCCATATAACGTAATACGTTATAACGTAATACCATATAACGTAAAACGTTATAACGTTATACCATATAACGTGATACGTTATAACGTTATTCCATATAACGTAATACAATATAACGTTATACCATATGACGTTGTACCATATACCGCAATACGTCATAACGTTATACCATATAACGTTATAACGTTATAACGTTATACCATATAACGTAATACGTTATAACGTTATACCATATAACGCTACACGTTTTAAATTAATACCATATAACGTAATACGTTATAACGTTATACCATATCACGCAATACGTTATAACGTTACACCATATCACGCAATACGTTATAGCGTTATACCATATAACGCAATACATTATAATGTTATACCATATAACGTAATACGTTATAACGTTATACCATATAACGCTACACGTTTTAAATTAATACCATATAACGTAATATGTTATAACGTTATACCATATCACGCAATACGTTATAACGTTATACCATATAACGTAATACGATATAACGTTATACCATATGACGTTATACCATATAACGTAATACGTTATAACGTTATACCATATAACGTAATACGTTATAACGTTATACCATATAACGTAATACGTTATAACGTTATACCATATAACTTAATACCGTATAACGTAATATGTTGTAACGTTATACCATATAACGTAATACGTTATAACGTTATACCATATAACGTAATACGTTATAACGTTATACCATATAACGTAAGATCATATAACGTAATATGTTATAGTGTTATACCATATAACGCAATACGTTATAACGTTATACCATATAACGTAATACGTTATAACGTTATACCATATAACGTTATACCATATGACGTTATACAATATCACGTAATACGCTATAGCGATATACCATATAACATAATACGTTATAACGTTATACCATATAACGTAATACGATATAACGTTATACCATATGACGTTATACCATATCACGTAATACGTTATAACGTTATACCATATAACGTAATACGTTATAACCTAATACGTTATAACGTTATATCATATATCGTAATACGTTATGACGTAATACCATATAACGTAATACGTTATAACGTTATTCTATATAACGTAATACGTTATAACGTAATTCCATATAACGTAATACGTTATAACGTTATACCATATAACGTAATTCGTTATAACGTTGTACCATATAACGTAATACGTTATAACGTTGTACCATATAACGCAATACGTTATAACGTTATACCATATAACGTAATACGTTATAACGTTATAACATATGACGTTATACCATATCACGTAATACGCTATAGCGTTATACCATATAACATAATACGTTATAACCTTATACCATATAACGTAATGCGTTATAACGTTATACCATATAACGTAATACAATATAACGTTATCCCATATGACGTTGTACCATATACCGCAATACGTCATAACGTTATACCATATACCGCAATACGTCATAACGTTATACCATGTAACGTTATACCATATAACTTAATACCATATAACGTAATATGTTATAACGTTATACCATATAACGTAATACGTTATAACGTTATACCATATAACGTAATACGTTATAACGTTATACCATATAACGTAAGATCATATAACGTAATATGTTATAACGTTATACCATATAACGTAATACGTTATAACGTTACACCATATAACGTAATACGTTATAACGTTATACCATATAACGCTACACGTTTTAAATTAATACCGTATAACGTAATACGTTATAACGTTATACCATATCACGCAATACGTTATAACGTTACACCATATCACGCAATACGTTATAGCGTTATACCATATAACGCAATACATTATAATGTTATACCATATAACGTAATACGTTATAACGTTATACCATATAACGCTACACGTTTTAAATTAATACCATATAACGTAATATGTTATAACGTTATACCATATCACGCAATACGTTATAACGTTATACCATATAACGTAATACGATATAACGTTATACCATATGACGCTATACCATATCACGAAGCACGTTATAACGTTATACCATATAACGTAATACGTTATAACGTAGTACCATATAACGTAACACGTTATAACGTTATACCATATGACGTTATACCATATAACGTAATACGTTATAACGTTATACCATATAACGTAATACGTTATAACGTTATACCATATATCGTAATACGTTATGACGTAATACCATATAACGTAATACGTTATAACGTTATTTCATATAACGTAATACGTTATAACGTTATTCCATATAACGTAATACGTTATAACGTATTACCATATAACGTAAAACGTTATAACGTTATACCATATAACGTGATACGTTATAACGTTATTCCATATAACGTAATACAATATAACGTTATACCATATGACGTTGTACCATATACCGCAATACGTCATAACGTTATACCATATAACGTTATACATTATAACGTTATACCATATAACGTAATACGTTATAACGTTATACCATATAACGCTACACGTTTTAAATTAATACCATATATCGTAATATGTTATAACGTTATACCATATCACGCAATACGTTATTACGTTATACCATATAACGTAATACGATATAACGTTATACCATATGACGTTATACCATATCACGAAATACGTGATAACGTTATACCATATAACGTAATACGTTATAACGTAGTACCATATAACGTAACACGTTATAACGTTATACCATATGACGTCATACCATATAACGTAATACGTTGTAACGTTATACCATATAACGTAATACGTTATAACGTTATACCATATATCGTAATACGTTATGACGTAATACCATATAACGTAATACGTTATAACGTTATTCCATATAACGTAATACGTTATAACGTTATACCATATAACGTAATACGTTATAACGTTATACCATATATCGTAATACGTTATGACGTAATACCATATAACGTAATACGTTATAACGTTATTCCATATAACGTAATACGTTATAACGTAATACCATATAACGTAAAACGTTATAACGTTATACCATATAACGTAATACGTTATAACGATGTACCATATAACGTAATACGTTATAACGTTATACCATATATCGTAATACGTTATGACGCAATACCATATAACGTAATACGTTATAACGTAATACGTTATAACGTTATACCATATAACGTAATACGTTATGACGTTATTCCATATAACGTAATACGTTATAACGTAATACCATATAACGTAATACGTCATAACGTTATACCATATAACGTAATACGTTATAACGTTGTACCATATAACGTAATACGTTATAACGTTGTACCATATAACGGAATATCATATAACGTAATATGTTATAACGTAATACCATATAACTTAATACGTTATAACGTTACACCATATAACGTAATACGTTATAACGTTATACCATATAACGCTACACGTTTTAATGTAATACCATATAACGTAATACGTTATAACGTTATACCATATCACGCAATACGTTATAGCGTTATACCATATAACGCAATACATTATAACGTTATACCATATAACATAATACGTTATAACGTTATACCACATAACGTAATACGATATAACGTTATACCATATGACGTTATACCATATCACGTAATACGTTATAACGTTATACCATATAACATAATACGTTATAACGTTATACCATATAACGTAATACGTTATGACGTAATACGTTATAACGTAATACGTTATAACGTTATACCATATATCGTAATACGTTATGACGTAATACCATATAACGTAATACGTTATAACGTTATTCTATATAACGTAATACGTTATAACGTTATACCATATCACGCAATACGTTATAGCGTTATACCATATAACGCAATACATTATAACGTTATACCATATAACATAATACGTTATAACGTTATACCACATAACGTAATACGATATAACGTTATAACATATGACGTTATACCATATCACGTAATACGTTATAACGTTATACCATATAACGTAATACGTTATAACGTTATACCATATAACGTAATACGTTATAACGTTATACCATATATCGTAATACGTTATGACGTAATACGTTATAACGTAATACGTTATAACGTTATACCATATATCGTAATACGTTATGACGTAATACCATATAACGTAATACGTTATAACGTTATTCTATATAACGTAATACGTTATAACGTAATTCCATATAACGTAATACGTTATAACGTTATACCATATAACGTAATACGTTATAACGTTATACCATATAACGTAAGATCATATAACGTAATATGTTATAACGTTATACCATATAACGTAATACGTTATAACGTTACACCATATAACGTAATACGTTACAACGTTATACCATATAACGCTACACGTTTTAACGTAATACCGTATAACGTAATACGTTATAACGTTATACCATATCACGCAATACGTTATAGCGTTATACCATATAACGCAATACATTATAACGTTATACCATATATCGTAATACGTTATGACGTAATACCATATAACGTAATACGTTATAACGTTATTCTATATAACGTAATACGTTATAACGTAATTCCATATAACGTAATACGTTATAACGTTATACCATATAACGTAATACGTTATAACGTTATACCATATAACGTAAGATCATATAACGTAATATGTTATAACGTTATACCATATAACATAATACGTTATAACGTTACACCATATAACGTAATACGTTACAACGTTATACCATATAACGCTACACGTTTTAACGTAATACCGTATAACGTAATAAGTTATAACGTTATAGCATATCACGCAATACGTTATAGCGTTATACCATATAACGCAATACATTATAACGTTATACCATATAACGTAATACGTTATAACGTTATACCATATAACGCAATACGTTATAGTGTTATACCATATAACGCAATACATTATAACGTTATACCATATATCGTAATACGTTATGACGCAATACCATATAACGTAATACGTTATAACGTAATACGTTATAACGTTATACCATATATCGTAATACGTTATGACGTAATACCATATAACGTAATACGTTATAACGTTATTCCATATAACGTAATACAATATAACCTTATACCATATGACGTTGTACCATATACCGCAATACGTCATAACGTTATACCATATAACGTTATACCATATAACTTAATACCATATAACGTAATATGTTGTAACGTTATACCATATAACGTAATACGTTATAACGTTATACCATATAACGTAATACGTTATAACGTTATACCATATAACGTAAGATCATATAACGTAATATGTTATAACGGTATACCATATAACGTAATACGTTATAACGTTACACCATATAACGTAATACGTTATAACGTTATACCATATAACGCTACACGTTTTAAATTAATACCATATAACGTAATACGTTATAACGTTATGCCATATCACGCAATACGTTATAGCGTTATACCATATAACGCAATACATTATAACGTTATACCATATAACGTAATACGTTATAACGTTATACCATATAACGCTACAGGTTTTAAATTAATACCATATAACGTAATATGTTATAACGTTATACCATATCACGCAATACGTTATAACGTTATACCATATAACGTAATACGATATAACGTTATACCATATGACGTTATACCATATCACGAAATACGTTATAACGTTATACCATATAACGTAATACGTTATAACGTAGTGCCATATAACGTAACTCGTTATAACGTTATACCATATGACGTTATACCATATAACGTAATACGTTATAACGTTATACCATATAACGTAATACGTTATAACGTTATACCATATGACGTTGTACCATATACCGCAATACGTCATAACGTTATACCATATAACGTTAAACCATATAACGTTTTACTATATAACGTAATACGTTATAACGTTATAACGTTATACCATATAACGTAATCCGTTATAACGTTATACCATATAACGTAATACCATATAACGTAATATGTTATAACGTTATACCATATAAAGTAATACGTTATAACGTTATACCATATAACGCAATACTTTATAACGTTATACCATATAACGTAATATCATATAACGTAATATGTTATAACGTAATACCATATATCGTAATACGTTATGACGTAATACCATATAACGTAATACGTTATAACGTTATTCTTTATAACGTAATACGTTATAACGCAATTCCTTATAACGTAATACGTTATAACGTTATACCATATAACGTAATTCGTTATAACGTTGTACCATATAACGTTGTACCATATAACGCAATACGTTATAGTGTTATACCATATAACGCAATACATTATAACGTTATACCATATATCGTAATACGTTATGACGCAATACCATATAACGTAATACGTTATAACGTAATTCCATATAACGTAATACGTTATAACGTTATACCATATAACGTAATACGTTATAACGTTATACCATATAACGTAAGATCATATAACGTAATATGTTATAACGTTATACCATATAACGTAATACGTTATAACGTTACACCATATAACGTAATACGTTACAACGTTATACCATATAACGCTACACGTTTTAACGTAATACCATATAACGTAGTACGTTATAACGTTATACCATATCACGCAATACGTTATAGCGTTATACCATATAACGCAATACATTATAACGTTATACCATATAACGTAATACGTTATAACGTTATACCATATAACGCAATACATTATAGTGTTGTACCATATAACGCAATACATTATAACGTTATACCATATATCGTAATACGTTATGACGCAATACCATATAACGTAATACGTTATAACGTTATACCATATATCGTAATACGTTATGACGTAATACCATATAACGTAATACGTTATAACGTTATTCCATATAACGTAATACAATATATCGTTATACCATATGACGTTGTACCATATACCGCAATACGTCATAACGTTATACCATATAACGTTATACCATATAACTTAATACCATATAACGTAATATGTTGTAACGTTATACCATATAACGTAATACGTTATAACGTTATACCATATAACGTAATACGTTATAACGTTATACCATATAACGTAAGATCATATAACGTAATATGTTATAACGTTATTCTATATAACGTAATACGTTATAACGTAATTCCATATAACGTAATACGTTATAACGTTATACCATATAACGTAATACGTTATAACGTTATACCATATAACGTAAGATCATATAACGTAATACGTTATAACGTTATACCATATAACGCAATACGTTATAGTGTTATATCATATAACGCAATACATTATAACGTTATACCATATAACGTTATACCATATGACGTTATATCATATCACGTAATACGCTATAGCGTTATACCATATAACATAATACGTTATAACGTTATACCATATAACGTAATACGTTATAACGTTATACCATATGACGTTATACCATATGACGTTATACCATATCACGTAATACGATATAGCGTTATACCATATAACATAATACGTTATAAAGTTATACCATATAACGTAATTCGTTATAACGTTGTACCATATAACGTAATACGTTATAACGTTGTACCATATAACGCAATACGTTATAACGTTATACCATATAACGTAATACGTTATAACGTAATACCATATAACGCAATACGTTATAACGTTATACCATATGACGTTATACCATATCACGTAATACGTTATAACGTTATACCATATAACGTAATACGTTATATCGTAATACGTTATAACGTTATATCATATATCGTAATACGTTATGACGTAATACCATATAACGTAATACGTTATAACGTTATTCTATATAACGTAATACGTTATAACGTTATACCATATAACGCTACACGTTTTAACGTAATACCATATAACGTAATACGTTATAACGTTATACCATATCACGCAATACGTTATAGCGTTATACCATATAACGCAATACATTATAACGTTATACCATATAACGTAATACGATATAGCGTTATACCATATAACATAATACGTTATAAAGTTATACCATATAACGTAATTCGTTATAACGTTGTACCATATAACGTAATACGTTATAACGTTGTACCATATAACGCAATACGTTATAACGTTATACCATATAACGTAATACGTTATAACGTAATACCATATAACGCAATACGTTATAACGTTATACCATATGACGTTATACCATATCACGTAATACGTTATAATGTTATACCATATAACGTAATACGTTATATCGTAATACGTTATAACGTTATATCATATATCGTAATACGTTATGACGTTATACCATATAACGTAATACGTTATAACGTTATAACATATTACGTTATACCATATCACGTAATACGCTATAGCGTTATACCATATAACATAATACGTTATAACGTTATACCATATAACGTAAGATCATATAACGTAATATGTTATGACGTTATACCATATAACGTAATACGTTATAACGTTACACCATATAACGTAATACGTTACAACGTTATACCATATAACGCTACACGTTTTAACGTAATACCATATAACGTAATACGTTATAACGTTATACCATATCACGCAATACGTTATAGCGTTATACCATATAACGCAATACATTATAACGTTATACCATATAACGTAATACGTTATAACGTTATACCATATAACGCAATACGTTATAGTGTTATATCATATAACGCAATACATTATAACGTTATACCATATAACGTTATACCATATGACGTTATATCATATCACGTAATACGCTATAGCGTTATACCATATAACATAATACGTTATAACGTTATACCATATAACGTAATACGTTATAACGTTACACCATATAACGTAATACGTTACAACGTTATACCATATAACGCTACACGTTTTAACGTAATACCATATAACGTAATACGTTATAACGTTATAACGTTATACCATATAACGTAATACGTTATAACGTTATACCATATAACGTAATACGTTATAACGTTACACCATATAACGTAATACGTTACAACGTTATACCATATAACGCTACACGTTTTAACGTAATACCATATAACGTAATACGTTATAACGTTATACCATATCACGCAATACGTTATAGCGTTATACCATATAACGCAATACATTATAACGTTATACCATATAACGTAATACGTTATAACGTTATACCATATAACGCAATACGTTATAGTGTTATATCATATAACGCAATACATTATAACGTTATACCATATAACGTTATACCATATGACGTTATATCATATCACGTAATACGCTATAGCGTTATACCATATAACATAATACGTTATAACGTTATACCATATAACGTAATACGATATAACGTTATACCATATGACGTTATACCATATGACGTTATACCATATCACGTAATACGATATAGCGTTATACCATATAACATAATACGTTATAAAGTTATACCATATAACGTAATTCGTTATAACGTTGTACCATATAACGTAATACGTTATAACGTTGTACCATATAACGCAATACGTTATAACGTTATACCATATAACGTAATACGTTATAACGTAATACCATATAACGCAATACGTTATAACGTTATACCATATGACGTTATACCATATCACGTAATACGTTATAATGTTATACCATATAACGTAATACGTTATATCGTAATACGTTATAACGTTATATCATATATCGTAATACGTTATGACGTAATACCATATAACGTAATACGTTATAACGTTATTCTATATAACGTAATACGTTATAACGTAATTCCATATAACGTAATACGTTATAACGTTATACCATATAACGTAATACGTTATAACGTTGTACCATATAACGTAATACGTTATAACGAAATACCATATAACGCAATACGTTATAACGTTATACCATATGACGTTATACCATATCACGTAATACGCTATAGCGTTATACCATATAACATAATACGTTATAACGTAATAGCATATAACGTAGTACGTTATAACGTTATACCATATAACGTAATACCATATAACGTAATATGTTATAACGTTATACCATATAACGTAATACGTTATAACGTTATACCATATAACGTAATACCATATAACGTAATATGTTATAACGTTATACCATATAACGTAATACGTTATAACATTATACCATATAACGTAATACGTTATAACGTCATACCATATAACGTAAGATCATATAACGTAATATGTTATAACGTAATACCATGTATCGTAATACGTTATGACGTAATACCATATAACGTAATACGTTATAACGTTATTCTTTATAACGTAATACGTTATAACGTAATTCCATATAACGTAATACGTTATAACGTTATACCATATAACGTAATTCGTTATAACGTTGTACCATATAACGTAATACGTTATAACGTTGTACCATATAACGCAATACGTTATAACGTTATACCATATAACGTAATTCGTTATAACGTTGTACCATATAACGTAATACGTTATAACGTTGTACCATATAACGCAATACGTTATAACGTTATACCATATAACGTAATACCATATAACGTAATAAGTTATCACGTTATACCATATAACGTAATACGTTATAACGTTATACCATATATCTTAATACGTTATGACGCAATACCATATAACGTAATACGTTATAACGTAATACGTTATAACGTTATTCCATATAACGTAATACGTTATAACGTAATACCATATAACGTAAAACGTTATAACGTTATACCATATAACGTGATACGTTATAACGTTATTCCATATAACGTAATACAATATAACGTTATACCATATGACGTTGTACCATATACCGCAATACGTCATAACGTTATACCATATAACGTTATACATTATAACGTTATACCATATAACGTAATACGTTATAACGTTATACCATATAACGCTACACGTTTTAAATTAATACCATATATCGTAATATGTTATAACGTTATACCATATCACGCAATACGTTAATACGTTATACCATATAACGTAATACGATATAACGTTATACCATATGACGTTATACCATATCACGAAATACGTTATAACGTTATACCATATAACGTAATACGTTATAACGTAGTACCATATAACGTAACACGTTATAACGTTATACCATATGACGTCATACCATATAACGTAATACGTTGTAACGTTATACCATATAACGTAATACGTTATAACGTTATACCATATATCGTAATACGTTATGACGTAATACCATATAACGTAATACGTTATAACGTTATTCCATATAACGTAATACGTTATAACGTTATACCATATAACGTAATACGTTATAACGTAATACGTTATAACGTTATACCATATACCGTAATACGTTATGACGTAATACCATATAACGTAATACGTTATAACGTTATTCCATATAACGTAATACGTTATAACGTAATACCATATAACGTAAAACGTTATAACGTTATACCATATAACGTAATACGTTATAACGATGTACCATATAACGTAATACGTTATAACGTTATACCATATATCGTAATACGTTATGACGCCATACCATATAACGTAATACGTTATAACGTAATACGTTATAACGTTATACCTTATATCGTAATACGTTATGACGTAATACCATATAACGTAATACGTTATAACGTTATTCCATATAACGTAATACGTTATAACGTAATACCATATAACGTAAAACGTTATAACGTTATACCATATAACGTAATACGTTATAACGATGTACCATATAACGTAATACGTTATAACGTTATTCTATATAACGTAATACGTTATAACGTAATTCCATATAACGTAATACGTTATAACGTTATACCATATAACGTAATACGTTATAACTTTATACCATATAACGTAAGATCATATAACGTAATATGTTATAACGTTGTACCATATAACGTAATACGTTATAACGTTACACCATATAACGTAATACGTTATAACGTTATACCATATCACGCAATACGTTATAGCGTTATACCATATAACGCAATACATTATAACGTTATACCATATAACATAATACGTTATAACGTTATACCACATAACGTAATACGATATAACGTTATACCATATGACGTTATACCATATCACGTAATACGTTATAACGTTATACCATATAACGTAATACGTTATAACGTTATACCATATAACGTAATACGTTATAACGTTATACCATATATCGTAATACGTTATGACGTAATACGTTATAACGTAATACGTTATAACGTTATACCATATATCGTAATACGTTATGACGTAATACCATATAACGTAATACGTTATAACGTTATTCTATATAACGTAATACGTTATAACGTAATTCCATATAACGTAATACGTTATAACGTTATACCATATAACGTAATACGTTATAACGTTATACCATATAACGTAAGATCATATAACGTAATATGTTATAACGTTATACCATATAACGTAATACGTTATAACGTTACACCATATAACGTAATACGTTACAACGTTATACCATATAACGCTACACGTTTTAACGTAATACCGTATAACGTAATACGTTATAACGTTATACCATATCACGCAATACGTTATAGCGTTATACCATATAACGCAATACATTATAACGTTATACCATATATCGTAATACGTTATGACGTAATACCATATAACGTAATACGTTATAACGTTATTCTATATAACGTAATACGTTATAACGTAATTCCATATAACGTAATACGTTATAACGTTATACCATATAACGTAATACGTTATAACGTTATACCATATAACGTAAGATCATATAACGTAATATGTTATAACGTTATACCATATAACGTAATACGTTATAACGTTACACCATATAACGTAATACGTTACAACGTTATACCATATAACGCTACACGTTTTAACGTAATACCGTATAACGTAATACGTTATAACGTTATACCATATAACGTAAGATCATATAACGTAATATGTTATAACGGTATACCATATAACGTAATACGTTATAACGTTACACCATATAACGTAATACGTTATAACGTTATACCATATAACGTAAGATCATATAACGTAATATGTTATAACGTTATACCATATAACGTAATACGTTATAACGTTACACCATATAACGTAATACGTTACAACGTTATACCATATAACGCTACACGTTTTAACGTAATACCGTATAACGTAATACGTTATAACGTTATACCATATAACGTAAGATCATATAACGTAATATGTTATAACGTTGTACCATATAACGTAATACGTTATAACGTTACACCATATAACGTAATACGTTATAACGTTATACCATATCACGCAATACGTTATAGCGTTATACCATATAACGCAATACATTATAACGTTATACCATATAACATAATACGTTATAACGTTATACCACATAACGTAATACGATATAACGTTATACCATATAACGTAATACGTTATAACGTTATACCATATAACGTAAGATCATATAACGTAATATGTTATAACGTTATACCATATAACGTAATACGTTATAACGTTACACCATATAACGTAATACGTTACAACGTTATACCATATAACGCTACACGTTTTAACGTAATACCGTATAACGTAATACGTTATAACGTTATACCATATAACGTAAGATCATATAACGTAATATGTTATAACGGTATACCATATAACGTAATACGTTATAACGTTACACCATATAACGTAATACGTTATAACGTTATACCATATAACGTAAGATCATATAACGTAATATGTTATAACGTTATACCATATAACGTAATACGTTATAACGTTACACCATATAACGTAATACGTTACAACGTTATACCATATAACGCTACACGTTTTAACGTAATACCGTATAACGTAATACGTTATAACGTTATACCATATAACGTAAGATCATATAACGTAATATGTTATAACGTTGTACCATATAACGTAATACGTTATAACGTTACACCATATAACGTAATACGTTATAACGTTATACCATATCACGCAATACGTTATAGCGTTATACCATATAACGCAATACATTATAACGTTATACCATATAACATAATACGTTATAACGTTATACCACATAACGTAATACGATATAACGTTATACCATATGACGTTATACCATATCACGTAATACGTTATAACGTTATACCATATAACGTAATACGTTATAACGTTACACCATATAACGTAATACGTTACAACGTTATACCATATAACGCTACACGTTTTAACGTAATACCGTATAACGTAATACGTTATAACGTTATACCATATAACGTAAGATCATATAACGTAATATGTTATAACGTTATACCATATAACGTAATACGTTATAACGTTACACCATATAACGTAATACGTTACAACGTTATACCATATAACGCTACACGTTTTAACGTAATACCGTATAACGTAATACGTTATAACGTTATACCATATAACGTAAGATCATATAACGTAATATGTTATAACGTTGTACCATATAACGTAATACGTTATAACGTTACACCATATAACGTAATACGTTATAACGTTATACCATATCACGCAATACGTTATAGCGTTATACCATATAACGCAATACATTATAACGTTATACCATATAACGTAATACGTTATAACGTTACACCATATAACGTAATACGTTACAACGTTATACCATATAACGCTACACGTTTTAACGTAATACCGTATAACGTAATACGTTATAACGTTATACCATATAACGTAAGATCATATAACGTAATATGTTATAACGTTGTACCATATAACGTAATACGTTATAACGTTACACCATATAATGTCATACGTTATATCGTTATACCATATCACGCAATACGTTATAGCGTTATACCATATAACGCAATACATTATAACGTTATACCATATAACGTAATACGTTATAACGTTATACCATATAACGTAATACGTTATAACGTTATACCATATATCGTAATACGTTATGACGCAATACCATATAACGTAATACGTTATAACGTAATACGTTATAACGTTATACCATATATCGTAATACGTTATGACGTAATACCATATAACGTAATACGTTATAACGTTATTCCATATAACGTAATACAATATAACCTTATACCATATGACGTTGTACCATATACCGCAATACGTCATAACGTTATACCATATAACGTTATACCATATAACTTAATACCATATAACGTAATATGTTGTAACGTTATACCATATTACGTAATACGTTATAACGTTATACCATATAACGTAATACGTTATAACGTTATACCATATAACGTAAGATCATATAACGTAATATGTTATAACGGTATACCATATAACGTAATACGTTATAACGTTACACCATATAACGTAATACGTTATAACGTTATACCATATAACGCTACACGTTTTAAATTAATACCATATAACGTAATACGTTATAACGTTATACCATATCACGCAATACGTTATAGCGTTATACCATATAACGCCATACATTATAACGTTATACCATATAACGTAATACGTTATAACGTTATACCATATAACGCTACACGTTTTAAATTAATACCATATAACGTAATATGTTATAACGTTATACCATATCACGCAATACGTTATAACGTTATACCATATAACGTAATACGATATAACGTTATACCATATGACGTTATACCATATCACGAAATACGTTATAACGTTATACCATATAACGTAATACGTTATAACGTAGTGCCATATAACGTAACTCGTTATAACGTTATACCATATGACGTTATACCATATAACGTAATACGTTATAACGTTATACCATATAACGTAATACGTTATAACGTTATACCATATGACGTTGTACCATATACCGCAATACGTCATAACGTTATACCGTATAACGTTAAACCATATAACGTTTTACTATATAACGTAATACGTTATAACGTTATAACGTTATACCATATAACGTAATCCGTTATAACGTTATACCATATAACGTAATACCATATAACGTAATATGTTATAACGTTATACCATATAAAGTAATACGTTATAACGTTATACCATATAACGCAATACTTTATAACGTTATACCATATAACGTAAGATCATATAACGTAATATGTTATAACGTAATACCATATATCGTAATACGTTATGACGTAATACCATATAACGTAATACGTTATAACGTTATTCTTTATAACGTAATACGTTATAACGTAATTCCTTATAACGTAATACGTTATAACGTTATACCATATAACGTAATTCGTTATAACGTTGTACCATATAACGTAATACGTTATAACGTTGTACCATATAACGCAATACGTTATAGTGTTATACCATATAACGCAATACATTATAACGTTATACCATATATCGTAATACGTTATGACGCAATACCATATAACGTAATACGTTATAACGTAATACGTTATAACGTAATTCCATATAACGTAATACGTTATAACGTTATACCATATAACGTAATACGTTATAACGTTATACCATATAACGGAAGATCATATAACGTAATATGTTATAACGTTATACCATATAACGTAATACGTTATAACGTTACACCATATAACGTAATACGTTACAACGTTATACCATATAACGCTACACGTTTTAACGTAATACCATATAACGTAATACGTTATAACGTTATACCATATCACGCAATACGTTATAGCGTTATACCATATAACGCAATACATTATATCGTTATACCATATAACGTAATACGTTATAACGTTATACCATATAACGCAATACATTATAGTGTTGTACCATATAACGCAATACATTATAACGTTATACCATATATCGTAATACGTTATGACGCAATACCATATAACGTAATACGTTATAACGTTATACCATATATCGTAATACGTTATGACGTAATACCATATAACGTAATACGTTATAACGTTATTCCATATAACGTAATACAATATATCGTTATACCATATGACGTTGTACCATATACCGCAATACGTCATAACGTTATACCATATAACGTTATACCATATAACTTAATACCATATAACGTAATATGTTGTAACGTTATACCATATAACGTAATACGTTATAACGTTATACCATATAACGTAATACGTTATAACGTTATACCATATAACGTAAGATCATATAACGTAATATGTTATAACGGTATACCATATAACGTAATACGTTATAGCGTTACACCATATAACGTAATACGTTATAACGTTATACCATATAACGCTACACGTTTTAAATTAATACCATATAACGTAATACGTTATAACGTTATACCATATCACGCAATACGTTATAGCGTTATACCATATAACGCAATACATTATAACGTTATACCATATAACGTAATACGTTATAACGTTATACCATATCACGCAATACGTTATAGCGTTATACCATATAACGCAATACATTATAACGTTATACCATATAACGTAATACGATATAACGTTATACCATATGACGTTATACCATATCACGAAATACGTTATAACGTTATACCATATAACGTAATACGTTATAACGTAGTGCCATATAACGTAACTCGTTATAACGTTATACCATATGACGTTATACCATATAACGTAATACGTTATAACGTTATACCATATAACGTAATACGTTATAACGTTATACCATATGACGTTGTACCATATACCGCAATACGTCATAACGTTATACCATATAACGTTAAACCATATAACGTTTTACTATATAACGTAATACGTTATAACGTTATAACGTTATACCATATAACGTAATCCGTTATAACGTTATACCATATAACGTAATACCATATAACGTAATATGTTATAACGTTATACCATATAACGTAATACGTTATAACGTTATACCATATAACGTAATACGTTATAACGTTATACCATATAACGTAAGATCATATAACGTAATATGTTATAACGTAATACCATATATCGTAATACGTTATGACGTAATACCATATAACGTAATACGTTATAACGTTATTCTTTATAACGTAATACGTTATAACGTAATTCCTTATAACGTAATACGTTATAACGTTATACCATATAACGTAATTCGTTATAACGTTGTACCATATAACGTAATACGTTATAACGTTGTACCATATAACGCAATACGTTATAACGTTATACCATATAACGTAATACCATATAACGTAATAAGTTATAACGTTATACCATATAACGTAATACGTTATAACGTTATACCATATAACGTAATACGTTATAACGTTACACCATATAACGTAATACGTTATAACGTTATACCATATCACGCAATACGTTATAGCGTTATACCATATAACGCAATACATTATAACGTTATACCATATAACATAATACGTTATAACGTTATACCACATAACGTAATACGATATAACGTTATACCATATGACGTTATACCATATCACGTAATACGTTATAACGTTATACCATATAACGTAATACGTTATAACGTTACACCATATAACGTAATACGTTACAACGTTATACCATACAACGCTACACGTTTTAACGTAATACCGTATAACGTAATACGTTATAACGTTATACCATATAACGTAAGATCATATAACGTAATATGTTATAACGTTATACCATATAACGTAATACGTTATAACGTTACACCATATAACGTAATACGTTACAACGTTATACCATATAACGCTACACGTTTTAACGTAATACCGTATAACGTAATACGTTATAACGTTATACCATATAACGTAAGATCATATAACGTAATATGTTATAACGTTGTACCATATAACGTAATACGTTATAACGTTACACCATATAACGTAATACGTTATAACGTTATACCATATCACGCAATACGTTATAGCGTTATACCATATAACGCAATACATTATAACGTTATACCATATAACGTAATACGTTATAACGTTACACCATATAACGTAATACGTTACAACGTTATACCATATAACGCTACACGTTTTAACGTAATACCGTATAACGTAATACGTTATAACGTTATACCATATAACGTAAGATCATATAACGTAATATGTTATAACGTTGTACCATATAACGTAATACGTTATAACGTTACACCATATAACGTAATACGTTATAACGTTATACCATATCACGCAATACGTTATAGCGTTATACCATATAACGCAATACATTATAACGTTATACCATGTAACGTAATACGTTATAACGTTATACCATATAACGTAATACGTTATAACGTTATACCATATATCGTAATACGTTATGACGCAATACCATATAACGTAATACGTTATAACGTAATACGTTATAACGTTATACCATATATCGTAATACGTTATGACGTAATACCATATAACGTAATACGTTATAACGTTATTCCATATAACGTAATACAATATAACCTTATACCATATGACGTTGTACCATATACCGCAATACGTCATAACGTTATACCATATAACGTTATACCATATAACTTAATACCATATAACGTAATATGTTGTAACGTTATACCATATTACGTAATACGTTATAACGTTATGCCATATAACGTAATACGTTATAACGTTATACCATATAACGTAAGATCATATAACGTAATATGTTATAACGGTATACCATATAACGTAATACGTTATAACGTTACACCATATAACGTAATACGTTATAACGTTATACCATATAACGCTACACGTTTTAAATTAATACCATATAACGTAATACGTTATAACGTTATACCATATCACGCAATACGTTATAGCGTTATACCATATAACGCAATACATTATAACGTTATACCATATAACGTAATACGTTATAACGTTATACCATATAACGCTACACGTTTTAAATTAATACCATATAACGTAATATGTTATAACGTTATACCATATCACGCAATACGTTATAACGTTATACCATATAACGTAATACGATATAACGTTATACCATATGACGTTATACCATATCACGAAATACGTTATAACGTTATACCATATAACGTAATACGTTATAACGTAGTGCCATATAACGTAACTCGTTATAACGTTATACCATATGACGTTATACCATATAACGTAATACGTTATAACGTTATACCATATAACGTAATACGTTATAACGTTATACCATATGACGTTGTACCATATACCGCAATACGTCATAACGTTATACCGTATAACGTCAAACCATATAACGTTTTACTATATAACGTAATACGTTATAACGTTATAACGTTATACCATATAACGTAATCCGTTATAACGTTATACCATATAACGTAATACCATATAACGTAATATGTTATAACGTTATACCATATAAAGTAATACGTTATAACGTTATACCATATAACGCAATACTTTATAACGTTATACCATATAACGTAAGATCATATAACGTAATATGTTATAACGTAATACCATATATCGTAATATGTTATGACGTAATACCATATAACGTAATACGTTATAACGTTATTCTTTATAACGTAATACGTTATAACGTAATTCCTTATAACGTAATACGTTATAACGTTATACCATACAACGTAATTCGTTATAACGTTGTACCATATAACGTAATACGTTATAACGTTGTACCATATAACGCAATACGTTATAGTGTTATACCATATAACGCAATACATTATAACGTTATACCATATATCGTAATACGTTATGACGCAATACCATATAACGTAATACGTTATAACGTAATACGTTATAACGTAATTCCATATAACGTAATACGTTATAACGTTATACCATATAACGTAATACGTTATAACGTTATACCATATAACGTAAGATCATATAACGTAATATGTTATAACGTTATACCATATAACGTAATACGTTATAACGTTACACCATATAACGTAATACGTTACAACGTTATACCATATAACGCTACACGTTTTAACGTAATACCATATAACGTAATACGTTATAACGTTATACCATATCACGCAATACGTTATAGCGTTATACCATATAACGCAATACATTATAACGTTATACCATATAACGTAATACGTTATAACGTTATACCATATAACGCAATACATTATAGTGTTGTACCATATAACGCAATACATTATAACGTTATACCATATATCGTAATACGTTATGACGCAATACCATATAACGTAATACGTTATAACGTTATACCATATATCGTAATACGTTATGACGTAATACCATATAACGTAATACGTTATAACGTTATTCCATATAACGTAATACAATATATCGTTATACCATATGACGTTGTACCATATACCGCAATACGTCATAACGTTATACCATATAACGTTATACCATATAACTTAATACCATATAACGTAATATGTTGTAACGTTATACCATATAACGTAATACGTTATAACGTTATACCATATAACGTAATACGTTATAACGTTATACCATATAACGTAAGATCATATAACGTAATATGTTATAACGGTATACCATATAACGTAATACGTTATAGCGTTACACCATATAACGTAATACGTTATAACGTTATACCATATAACGCTACACGTTTTAAATTAATACCATATAACGTAATACGTTATAACGTTATACCATATCACGCAATACGTTATAGCGATATACCATATAACGCAATACATTATAACGTTATACCATATAACGTAATACGTTATAACGTTATACCATATAACGCTACACGTTTTAAATTAATACCATATAACGTAATATGTTATAACGATATACCATATCACGCAATACGTTATAACGTTATACCATATAACGTAATACGATATAACGTTATACCATATGACGTTATACCATATCACGAAATACGTTATAACGTTATACCATATAACGTAATACGTTATAACGTAGTGCCATATAACGTAACTCGTTATAACGTTATACCATATGACGTTATACCATATAACGTAATACGTTATAACGTTATACCATATAACGTAATACGTTATAACGTTATACCATATGACGTTGTACCATATACCGCAATACGTCATAACGTTATACCATATAACGTTAAACCATATAACGTTTTACTATATAACGTAATACGTTATAACGTTATAACGTTATACCATATAACGTAATACGTTATAACGTAGTGCCATATAACGTAACTCGTTATAACGTTATACCATATGACGTTATACCATATAACGTAATACGTTATAACGTTATACCATATAACGTAATACCATATAACGTAATATGTTATAACGTTATACCATATAACGTAATACGTTATAACGTTATACCATATAACGTAATACGTTATAACGTTATACCATATAACGTAAGATCATATAACGTAATATGTTATAACGTAATACCATATATCGTAATACGTTATGACGTAATACCATATAACGTAATACGTTATAACGTTATTCCTTATAACGTAATACGTTATAACGTAATTCCTTATAACGTAATACGTTATAACGTTATACCATATAACGTAATTCGTTATAACGTTGTACCATATAACGTAATACGTTATAACGTTGTACCATATAACGCAATACGTTATAACGTTATACCATATAACGTAATACCATATAACGTAATAAGTTATAACGTTATACCATATAACGTAATACGTTATAACGTTATACCATATAACGTATTACGTTATAACGTTATACCATATATCGTAATACGTTATGGCGTAATACGTTATAACGTAATAAGTTATAACTTTGTACCATATAACGTAATACGTTATAACGTTCTACCATATAACGCAATACGTTATAAC
Organism: Bombus vancouverensis nearcticus; assembly: GCF_051014615.1. Taxonomy (NCBI): domain Eukaryota; kingdom Metazoa; phylum Arthropoda; class Insecta; order Hymenoptera; family Apidae; genus Bombus; species Bombus vancouverensis. Next base: position 9,003,287 of record NC_134911.1, read on the forward strand.
GTTATACCATATAACGTAATACGTTATAACGTAATTCCATATAACGTAATACGTTATAACGTTATACCATATGACGTAATTCGTTATAACGTTGTGCCATATAACGTAATACGTTATAACGTTATACCATATAACGTAAGATCATATAACGTAATATGTTATAACGTAATACCATATAACGTAATTCGTTATAACGTTATTCCATATAACGTAATACGTTATAACGTTATACCTTATAACGTAATACGTTATAACGTTATACCATATAACGTAATACGTTATAACGTTGTACCATATCACGCAATACGTTATAGCGTTATACCATATAACGCAATACATTATAACGTTATACCATATAACGTAATACGTTATAACGTTATACCATATAACGCAATACGTTATAGTGTTATATCATATAACGCAATACATTATAACGTTATACCATATAACGTTATACCATATGACGTTATATCATATCACGTAATACGCTATAGCGTTATACCATATAACATAATACGTTATAACGTTCTACCATATAACGCAATACGTTATAACGTTATACCATATAACGTAATACGTTATAACGTAATTCCATATAACGTAATACGTTATAACGTTATACCATATGACGTAATTCGTTATAACGTTGTGCCATATAACGTAATACGTTATAACGTTATACCATATAACGTAAGATCATATAACGTAATATGTTATAACGTAATACCATATAACGTAATACGTTATAACGTTACACCATATAACGTAATGCGTTATAACGTTATACCATATAACGCTACACGTTTTAACGTAATACCATATAACGTAATACGTTATAACGTTATACCATATAACGTAATACGTTATAACGTTATACCATATAACGTAAGATCATATAACGTAATATGTTATAACGTAATACCATATAACGTAATACGTTATAACGTTACACCATATAACGTAATACGTTATAACGTTATACCATATAACGCTACACGTTTTAACGTAATACCATATAACGTAATACGTTATAACGTTGTACCATATCACGCAATACGTTATAGCGTTATACCATATAACGCAATACATTATAACGTTATACCATATAACGCTACACGTTTTAACGTAATACCATATAACGTAATACGTTATAACGTTATACCATATAACGTAATACGTTATAACGTTATACCATATAACGTAAGATCATATAACGTAATATGTTATAACGTAATACCATATAACGTAATACGTTATAACGTTACACCATATAACGTAATACGTTATAACGTTATACCATATAACGCTACACGTTTTAACGTAATACCATATAACGTAATACGTTATAACGTTATACCATATCGCGCAATACGTTATAGCGTTATACCATATAACGCAATACATTATAACGTTATACCATATAACATAATACGTTATAACGTTATACCATATAACGTAATACGATATAACGTTATACCATATGACGTTATACCATATCACGTAATACGTTATAACGTTATACCATATAACGTAATACGTTATAACGTAATACCAGATAACGTAACACGTTATAACGTTATACCATGTGACGTTATACCATATAGCGTAATACGTTATAACGTTATACCATATAACGTAATACGTTATAACGTTATACCATATATCGTAATACGTTATGGCGTAATACGTTATAACGTAATAAGTTATAACTTTGTACCATATAACGTAATACGTTATAACGTTTTACCATATAACGCAATACGTTATAACGTTATACCATATAACGTAATACGTTATAACGTAATTCCATATAACGTAATACGTTATAACGTTATACCATATGACGTAATTCGTTATAACGTTGTGCCATATAACGTAATACGTTATAACGTTGTACCATATAACGCAATACGTTATAACGTTATACCATATAACGTAACACGTTATAACGTAATACCATATATCGTAATACGTTATGACGTAATACGTTATAACGTAATACGTTATAACGTTATACCATATATCGTAATACGTTATGACGTAATACCATATAACGTAATACGTTATAACGTTATTCTATATAACGTAATACGTTATAACGTAATTCCATATAACGCAATACGTTATAACGTTATACCATATAACGTAATACGTTATAACGTTATACCATATAACGTAAGATCATATAACGTAATATGTTATGACGTTATACCATATAACGTAATACGTTATAACGTTACACCATATAACGTAATACGTTACAACGTTATACCATATAACGCTACACGTTTTAACGTAATACCATATAACGTAATACGTTATAACGTTATACCATATCACGCAATACGTTATAGCGTTATACCATATAACGCAATACATTATAACGTTATACCATATAACGTAATACGTTATAACGTTATACCATATAACGCAATACGTTATAGTGTTATATCATATAACGCAATACATTATAACGTTATACCATATAACGTTATACCATATGACGTTATATCATATCACGTAATACGCTATAGCGTTATACCATATAACATAATACGTTATAACGTTATACCATATAACGTAATACGATATAACGTTATACCATATGACGTTATACCATATCACGTAATACGATATAGCGTTATACCATATAACATAATACGTTATAAAGTTATACCATATAACGTAATTCGTTATAACGTTGTACCATATAACGTAATACGTTATAACGTTGTACCATATAACGCAATACGTTATAACGTTATACCATATAACGTAATACGTTATAACGTAATACCATATAACGCAATACGTTATAACGTTATACCATATGACGTTATACCATATCACGTAATACGTTATAATGTTATACCATATAACGTAATACGTTATATGGTAATACGTTATAACGTTATATCATATATCGTAATACGTTATGACGTAATACCATATAACGTAATACGTTATAACGTTATTCTATATAACGTAATACGTTATAACGTAATTCCATATAACGTAATACGTTATAACGTTATACCATATAACGTAATACGTTATAACGTTGTACCATATAACGTAATACGTTATAACGAAATACCATATAACGCAATACGTTATAACGTTATACCATATGACGTTATACCATATCACGTAATACGCTATAGCGTTATACCATATAACATAATACGTTATAACGTAATACCATATAACGTAGTACGTTATAACGTTATACCATATAACGTAATACCATATAACGTAATATGTTATAACGTTATACCATATAACGTAATACGTTATAACGTTATACCATATAACGTAATACCATATAACGTAATATGTTATAACGTTATACCATATAACGTAATACGTTATAACGTTATACCATATAACGTAATACGTTATAACGTTATACCATATAACGTAAGATCATATAACGTAATATGTTATAACGTAATACCGTGTATCGTAATACGTTATGACGTAATACCATATAACGTAATACGTTATAACGTTATTCTTTATAACGTAATACGTTATAACGTAATTCCATATAACGTAATACCATATAACGTAATAAGTTATCACGTTATACCATATAACGTAATACGTTATAACGTTATACCATATAACGTAATACGTTATAACGTTATACCATATATCGTAATACGTTATAACGTTGTACCATATAACGCAATACGTTATAACGTTATACCATATAACGTTATACCATATAACGTTATACCATATAACGTAATACGTTATAACGTTATACCATATAACGTAATACCATATAACGTAATATGTTATAACGTTATACCATATAACGTAATACGTTATAACGTTATACCATATAACGTAATACGTTATAACGTTATACCATATAACGTAAGATCATATAACGTAATATGTTATAACGTAATACCATATAACGTAATACGTTATAACGTTACACCATATAACGTAATACGTTATAACGTATACCATATAACGCTACACGTTTTAACGTAATACCATATAACGTAATACGTTATAACGTTATACCATATAACGTAATACGTTATAACGTTATACCATATAACGTAAGATCATATAACGTAATATGTTATAGCGTAATACCATATAACGTAATACGTTATAACGTTACACCATATAACGTAATACGATATAACGTTATACCATATGACGTTATACGATATCACGTTATAACGTTATACCATATAACGCTACACGTTTTAACGTAATACCATATAACGTAATACGTTATAACGTTATACCATATCACGCAATATGTTATAGCGTTATACCATATAACGCAATACATTATAACGTTATACCATATAACATAATACGTTATAACGTTATACCATATAACGTAATACGATATAACGTTATACCATATCACGTAATACGTTATAACGTTATACCATATAACGTAATACGTTATAACGTAATACCAGATAACGTAACACGTTATAACGTTATACCATATGACGTTATACCATATAGCGTAATACGTTATAACGTTATACCATATAACGTAATACGTTATAACGTTATACCATATATCGTAATGCGTTTTGGCGTAATACGTTATAACGTAATACGTTATAACTTTGTACCGTATAACGTAATACGTTATAATGTTATACCATATAACGTAATTCGTTATAAGGTTGTACCATATAACGTAATACGTTATAACGTTGTACCATATAACGCAATACGTTATAACGTTATACCATATGACGTTATACCATATCACGTAATACGCTATAGAGTTATACCATATAACATAATACGTTATAACGTTATACCATATAACGTAATACGTTATAACGTTATACCATATAACGTAATACGTTATATCGTAATACCATATAACGTAATACGTTATAACGTTATACCATATGACGTTGTACCATATACCGCAATACGTCATAACGTTATACCATATAACGTTATACCATATAACGTTTTACTATATAACGTAATACGTTATAACGTTATAACGTTATACCATATAACGTAATACGTTATAACGTTATACCATATAACGTAATACCATATAACGTAATATGTTATAACGTTATACCATATAACGTTATACGTTATAACGTTATACCATATAACGTAATACGTTATAACGTTATACCATATAACGCTACACGTTTTAACGTAATACCATATAACGTAATACGTTATAACGTTATACCATATCACGCAATACGTTATAACGTTATACCATATAACGTAATACGTTATAACTTTATACCATATAACGTAAGATCATATAACGTAATATGTTATAACGTAATACCATATAACGTAATACGTTATAACGTTACACCATATAACGTAAGATCATATAACGTAATATGTTATAACGTAATACCATATATCGTAATACGTTATGACGTAATACCATATAACGTAATTCGTTATAACGTTGTACCATATAACGTAATACGTTATAACGTTGTACCATATAACGCAATACGTTATAACGTTATACCATATAACGTAATACCATATAACGTAATAAGTTATCACGTTATACCATATAACGTAATACGTTATAACGTTATACCATATAACGTAATACGTTATAACGTTATACCATATATCGTAATACGTTATGGCGTAATACGTTATAACGTAATAAGTTATAACTTTGTACCATATAACGTAATACGTTATAACGTTTTACCATATAACGCAATACGTTATAACGTTATACCATATAACGTAATACGTTATAACGTAATTCCATATAACGTAATACGTTATAACGTTATACCATATGACGTAATTCGTTATAACGTTGTGCCATATAACGTAATACGTTATAACGTTATACCATATAACGTAAGATCATATAACGTAATATGTTATAACGTAATACCATATAACGTAATTCGTTATAACGTTATTCCATATAACGTAATACGTTATAACGTTGTACCATATCACGCAATACGTTATAACGTTATACCATATAACGCTACACGTTTTAACGTAATACCATATAACGTAATACGTTATAACGTTGTACCATATCACGCAATACGTTATAGCGTTATACCATATAACGCAATACATTATAACGTTATACCATATAACGCTACACGTTTTAACGTAATACCATATAACGTAATACGTTATAACGTTATACCATATAACGTAATACGTTATAACGTTATACCATATAACGTAAGATCATATAACGTAATATGTTATAACGTAATACCATATAACGTAATACGTTATAACGTTACACCATATAACGTAATACGTTATAACGTTATACCATATAACGCTACACGTTTTAACGTAATACCAAATAACGTAATACGTTATAACGTTATACCATATCACGCAATACGTTATAGCGTTATACCATATAACGCAATACATTATAACGTTATACCATATAACATAATACGTTATAACGTTATACCATATAACGTAATACGATATAACGTTATACCATATGACGTTATACCATATCACGTAATACGTTATAACGTTATACCATATAACGTAATACGTTATAACGTAATACCAGATAACGTAATACGTTATGGCGTAATACGTTATAACGTAATAAGTTATAACTTTGTACCATATAACGTAATACGTTATAACGTTTTACCATATAACGCAATACGTTATAACGTTATACCATATAACGTAATACGTTATAACGTAATTCCATATAACGTAATACGTTATAACGTTATACCATATAACGCTACACGTTTTAACGTAATACCATATAACGTAATACGTTATAACGTTATACCATATCACGCAATACGTTATAGCGTTATACCATATAACGCAATACATTATAACGTTATACCATATAACATAATACGTTATAACGTTATACCATATAACGTAATACGATATAACGTTATACCATGTGACGTTATACCATATAGCGTAATACGTTATAACGTTATACCATATAACGTAATACGTTATAACGTTATACCATATATCGTAATACGTTATGGCGTAATACGTTATAACGTAATAAGTTATAACTTTGTACCATATAACGTAATACGTTATAACGTTTTACCATATAACGCAATACGTTATAACGTTATACCATATAACGTAATACGTTACAACGTAATTCCATATAACGTAATACGTTATAACGTTATACCATATGACGTAATTCGTTATAACGTTGTGCCATATAACGTAATACGTTATAACGTTGTACCATATAACGCAATACGTTATAACGTTATACCATATAACGTAACACGTTATAACGTAATACCATATATCGTAATACGTTATGACGTAATACGTTATAACGTAATACGTTATAACGTTATACCATATATCGTAATACGTTATGACGTAATACCATATAACGTAATACGTTATAACGTTATTCTATATAACGTAATACGTTATAACGTAATTCCATATAACGTAATACGTTATAACGTTATACCATATAACGTAATACGTTATAACGTTATACCATATAACGTAAGGTCATATAACGTAATATGTTATGACGTTATACCATATAACGTAATACGTTATAACGTTACACCATATAACGTAATACGTTACAGCGTTATACCATATAACGCTACACGTTTTAACGTAATACCATATAACGTAATACGTTATAACGTTATACCATATCACGCAATACGTTATAGCGTTATACCATATAACGCAATACATTATAACGTTATACCATATAACGTAATACGTTATAACGTTATACCATATAACGCAATACGTTATAGTGTTATATCATATAACGCAATACATTATAACGTTATACCATATAACGTTATACCATATGACGTTATATCATATCACGTAATACGCTATAGCGTTATACCATATAACATAATACGTTATAACGTTATACCATATAACGTAATACGATATAACGTTATACCATATGACGTTATACCATATCACGTAATACGATATAGCGTTATACCATATAACATAATACGTTATAAAGTTATACCATATAACGTAATTCGTTATAACGTTGTACCATATAACGTAATACGTTATAACGTTGTACCATATAACGCAATACGTTATAACGTTATACCCTATAACGTAATACGTTATAACGTAATACCATATAACGCAATACGTTATAACGTTATACCATATGACGTTATACCATATCACGTAATACGTTATAACGTTATACCATATAACGTAATACGTTATATCGTAATACGTTATAACGTTATATCATATATCGTAATACGTTATGACGTAATACCATATAACGTAATACGTTATAACGTTATTCTATATAACGTAATACGTTATAACGTAATTCCATATAACGTAATACGTTATAACGTTATACCATATAACGTAATACGTTATAACGTTGTACCATATAACGTAATACGTTATAACGAAATACCATATAACGCAATACGTTATAACGTTATACCATATGACGTTATACCATATCACGTAATACGCTATAGCGTTATACCATATAACATAATACGTTATAACGTAATACCATATAACGTAGTACGTTATAACGTTATACCATATAACGTAATACCATATAACGTAATATGTTATAACGTTATACCATATAACGTAATACGTTATAACGTTATACCATATAACGTAATACCATATACCGTAATATGTTATAACGTTATACCATATAACGTAATACGTTATAACGTTATACCATATAACGTAATACGTTATAACGTTATACCATATAACGTAAGATCATATAACGTAATATGTTATAACGTAATACCATGTATCGTAATACGTTATGACGTAATACCATATAACGTAATACGTTATAACGTTATTCTTTATAACGTAATACGTTATAACGTAATTCCATATAACGTAATACGTTATAACGTTATACCATATAACGTAATTCGTTATAACGTTGTACCATATAACGTAATACGTTATAACGTTGTACCATATAACGCAATACGTTATAACGTTATACCATATAACGTAATTCGTTATAACGTTGTACCATATAACGTAATACGTTATAACGTTGTACCATATAACGCAATACGTTATAACGTTATACCATATAACGTAATACCATATAACGTAATAAGTTATCACGTTATACCATATAACGCAATACGTTATAACGTTATACCATATAACGTAATACCTTATAACGTTATACCATATATCGTAATACGTTATAACGTTGTACCATATAACGCAATACGTTATAACGTTATACCATATAACGTTATACCATATAACGTAATACGTTATAACGTTATACCATATAACGTAATACCATATAACGTAATATGTTATAACGTTATACCATATAACGTAATACGTTATAACGTTATACCATATAACGTAATACGTTATAACGTTATACCATATAACGTAAGATCATATAACGTAATATGTTATAACGTAATACCATATAACGTAATACGTTATAACGTTACACCATATAACGTAATACGTTATAACGTATACCATATAACGCTACACGTTTTAACGTAATACCATATAACGTAATACGTTATAACGTTATACCATATAACGTAATACGTTATAACGTTATACCATATAACGTAAGATCATATAACGTAATATGTTATAGCGTAATACCATATAACGTAATACGTTATAACGTTACACCATATAACGTAATACGATATAACGTTATACCATATGACGTTATACCATATCACGTTATAACGTTATACCATATAACGCTACACGTTTTAACGTAATACCATATAACGTAATACGTTATAACGTTATACCATATCACGCAATATGTTATAGGGTTATACCATATAACGTAATATATTATAACGTTATACCATATAACATAATACGTTATAACGTTATACCATATAACGTAATACGATATAACGTTATACCATATGACGTTATACCATATCACGTAATACGTTATAACGTTATACCATATAACGTAATACGTTATAACGTAATACCAGATAACGTAACACGTTATAACGTTATACCATATGACGTTATACCATATAGCGTAATACGTTATAACGTTATACCATATAACGTAATACGTTATAACGTTATACCATATATCGTAATACGTTATGGCGTAATACGTTATAACGTAATACGTTATAACTTTGTACCGTATAACGTAATACGTTATAATGTTATACCATATAACGTAATTCGTTATAAGGTTGTACCATATAACGTAATACGTTATAACGTTGTACCATATAACGCAATACGTTATAACGTTATACCATATGACGTTATACCATATCACGTAATACGCTATAGAGTTATACCATATAACATAATACGTTATAACGTTATACCATATAACGTAATACGTTATAACGTTATACCATATAACGTAATACGTTATATCGTAATACCATATAACGTAATACGTTATAACGTTATACCATATGACGTTGTACCATATACCGCAATACGTCATAACGTTATACCATATAACGTTATACCATATAACGTTTTACTATATAACGTAATACGTTATAACGTTATAACGTTATACCATATAACGTAATACGTTATAACGTTATACCATATAACGTAATACCATATAACGTAATATGTTATAACGTTATACCATATAACGTTATACGTTATAACGTTATACCATATAACGTAATACGTTATAACGTTATACCATATAACGCTACACGTTTTAACGTTATACCATATAACGTAATACGTTATAACTTTATACCATATAACGTAAGATCATATAACGTAATATGTTATAACGTAATACCATATAACGTAATACGTTATAACGTTACACCATATAACGTAATACGTTATAACGTTATACCTTATAACGTAATACGTTATCACGTTATACCATATAACGTAAGATCATATAACGTAATATGTTATAACGTAATACCATATAACGTAATACGTTATAACGTTACACCATATAACGTAATACGTTATAACGTTATACCTTATAACGTAATACGTTATCACGTTATACCATATAACGTAAGATCATATAACGTAATATGTTATAACGTAATACCATATAACGTAATACGTTATAACGTTACACCATATAACGTAATACGTTATAACGTTATACCATATAACGCTACACGTTTTAACGTAATACCATATAACGTAATACCATATAACGTAATATGTTATAACGTTATACCATATAACGTAATACGTTATAACGTTATACCATATAACGTAATACGTTATAACGTTATACCATATAACGTAAGATCATATAACGTAATATGTTATAACGTAATACCATATATCGTAATACGTTGTGACGTAATACCATATAACGTAATACGTTATAACGTTATTCTTTATAACGTAATACGTTATAACGTAATTCCTTATAACGTAATACGTTATAACGTTATACCATATAACGTAATTCGTTATAACGTTGTACCATATAACGTAATTCGTTATAACGTTGTACCATATAACGTAATACGTTATAACGTTGTACCATATAACGCAATACGTTATAACGTTATACCATATAACGTAATACCATATAACGTAATAAGTTATAACGTTATACCATATAACGTAATACGTTATAACGTAATTCCATATAACGTAATACGTTATAACGTTATACCATATGACGTAATTCGTTATAACGTTGTGCCATATAACGTAATACGTTATAACGTTATACCATATAACGTAAGATCATATAACGTAATATGTTATAACGTAATACCATATAACGTAATTCGTTATAACGTTATTCCATATAACGTAATACGTTATAACGTTGTACCATATCACGCAATACGTTATAACGTTATACCATATAACGCTACACGTTTTAACGTAATACCATATAACGTAACACGTTATAACGTTGTACCATATCACGCAATACGTTATAGCGTTATACCATACAACGCAATACATTATAACGTTATACCATATAACGCTACACGTTTTAACGTAATACCATATAACGTAATACGTTATAACGTTATACCATATAACGTAATACGTTATAACGTTATACCATATAACGTAAGATCATATAACGTAATATGTTATAACGTAATACCATATAACGTAATACGTTATAACGTTACACCGTATAACGTAATACGTTATAACGTTATACCATATAACGCTACACGTTTTAACGTAATACCATATAACGTAATACGTTATAACCTTATACCATATCACGCAATACGTTATAGCGTTATACCATATAACGCAATACATTATAACGTTATACCATATAACATAATACGTTATAACGTTATACCATATAACGTAATACGATATAACGTTATACCATATGACGTTATACCATATCACGTAATACGTTATAACGTTATACCATATAACGTAATACGTTATAACGTAATACCAGATAACGTAACACCTTATAACGTTATACCATATGACGTTATACCATATAGCGTAATACGTTATAACGTTATACCATATAACGTAATACGTTATAACGTTATACCATATATCGTAATACGTTATGGCGTAATACGTTATAACGTAATAAGTTATAACTTTGTACCATATAACGTAATACGTTATAACGTTTTACCATATAACGCAATACGTTATAACGTTATACCATATAACGTAATACGTTATAACGTAATTCCATATAACGTAATACGTTATAACGTTATACCATATGACGTAATTCGTTATAACGTTTTGCCATATAACGTAATACGTTATAACGTTGTACCATATAACGCAATACGTTATAACGTTATACCATATAACGTAACACGTTATAACGTAATACCATATATCGTAATACGTTATGACGTAATACGTTATAACGTAATACGTTATAACGTTATACCATATATCGTAATACGTTATGACGTAATACCATATAACGTAATACGTTATAACGTTATTCTATATAACGTAATACGTTACAACGTAATTCCATATAACGTAATACGTTATAACGTTATACCATATAACGTAATACGTTATAACGTTATACCATATAACGTAAGATCATATAACGTAATATGTTATGACGTTATACCATATAACGTAATACGTTATAACGTTACACCATATAACGTAATACGTTACAACGTTATACCATATAACGCTACACGTTTTAACGTAATACCATATAACGTAATACGTTATAACGTTATACCATATCACGCAATACGTTATAGCGTTATACCATATAACGCAATACATTATAACGTTATACCATATAACGTAATACGTTATAACGTTATACCATATAACGCAATACGTTATAGTGTTATATCATATAACGCAATACATTATAACGTTATACCATATAACGTTATACCATATGACGTTATATCATATCACGTAATACGCTATAGCGTTATACCATATAACATAATACGTTATAACGTTATACCATATAACGTAATACGATATAACGTTATACAATATGACGTTATACCATATGACGTTATACCATATCACGTAATACGATATAGCGTTATACCATATAACATAATACGTTATAACGTAATACGTTATAACGTTATATCATATATCGTAATATGTTATGACGTAATACCATATAACGTAATACGTTATAACGTTATTCTATATAACGTAATACGTTATAACGTAATTCCATATAACGTAATACGTTATAACGTTATACCATATAACGTAATACGTTATAGCGTTGTACCATATAACGTAATACGTTATAACGTTTTACCATATAACGCAATACGTTATAACGTTATACCATATAACGTAAGATCATATAACGTAATATGTTATAACGTAATACCATATAACGTAATACGTTATAACGTTACACCATATAACGCAATACGTTATAACGTTATATCATATATCGTAATACGTTATGACGTAATACCATATAACGTAATACGTTATAACGTTATTCTATATAACGTAATACGTTATAACGTAATTCCATATAACGTAATACGTTATAACGTTATACCATATAACGTAATACGTTATAACGTAATACCATATAACGTAATTCGTTATAACGTTATTCCATATAACGTAATACGTTATAACGTTGTACCATATCACGCAATACGTTATAACGTTATACCATATAACGCTACACGTTTTAACGTAATACCATATAACGTAATACGTTATAACGTTGTACCATATCACGCAGTACGTTATAGCGTTATACCATATAACGCAATACATTATAACGTTATACCATATAACGCTACACGTTTTAACGTAATACCATATAACGTAATACGTTATAACGTTATACCATATAACGTAATACGTTATAACGTTATACCATATAACGTAAGATCATATAACGTAATATGTTATAACGTAATACCATATAACGTAATACGTTATAACGTTACACCATATAACGTAATACGTTATAACGTTATACCATATAACGCTACACGTTTTAACGTAATACCATATAACGTAATACGTTATAACGTTATACCATATCACGCAATACGTTATAGCGTTATACCATATAACGCAATACATTATAACGTTATACCATATAACATAATACGTTATAACGTTATACCATATAACGTAATACGATATAACGTTATACCATATGACGTTATACCATATCACGTAATACGTTATAACGTTATACCATATAACGTAATACGTTATAACGTAATACCAGATAACGTAACACGTTATAACGTTATACCATGTGACGTTATACCATATAGCGTAATACGTTATAACGTTATACCATATATCGTAATACGTTATGGCGTAATACGTTATAACGTAATAAGTTATAACTTTGTACCATATAACGTAATACGTTATAACGTTTTACCATATAACGCAATACGTTATAACGTTATACCATATAACGTAATACGTTATAACGTAATTCCATATAACGTAATACGTTATAACGTTATACCATATGACGTAATTCGTTATAACGTTGTGCCATATAACGTAATACGTTATAACGTTGTACCATATAACGCAATACGTTATAACGTTATACCATATAACGTAACACGTTATAACGTAATACCATATATCGTAATACGTTATGACGTAATACGTTATAACGTAATACGTTATAACGTTATACCATATATCGTAATACGTTATGACGTAATACCATATAACGCAATACGTTATAACGTTATACCATATAACGTAATACGTTATAACGTAATTCCATATAACGTAATACGTTATAACGTTATACCATATGACGTAATTCGTTATAACGTTGTGCCATATAACGTAATACGTTATAACGTTGTACCATATAACGCAATACGTTATAACGTTATACCATATAACGTAATACGTTATAACGTTATACCATATCACGCAATACGTTATAGCGTTATACCATATAACGCAATACATTATAACGTTATACCATATAACATAATACGTTATAACGTTATACCATATAACGTAATACGATATAACGTTATACCATATGACGTTATACCATATCACGTAATACGTTATAACGTTATACCATATAACGTAATACGTTATAACGTAATACCAGATAACGTAACACGTTATAACGTTATACCATGTGACGTTATACCATATAGCGTAATACGTTATAACGTTATACCATATAACGTAATACGTTATAACGTTATACCATATATCGTAATACGTTATGGCGTAATACGTTATAACGTAATAAGTTATAACTTTGTACCATATAACGTAATACGTTATAACGTTTTACCATATAACGCAATACGTTATAACGTTATACCATATAACGTAATACGTTATAACGTAATTCCATATAACGTAATACGTTATAACGTTATACCATATGACGTAATTCGTTATAACGTTGTGCCATATAACGTAATACGTTATAACGTTGTACCATATAACGCAATACGTTATAACGTTATACCATATAACGTAACACGTTATAACGTAATACCATATATCGTAATACGTTATGACGTAATACGTTATAACGTAATACGTTATAACGTTATACCATATATCGTAATACGTTATGACGTAATACCATATAACGTAATACGTTATAACGTTATTCTATATAACGTAATACGTTATAACGTAATTCCATATAACGTAATACGTTATAACGTTATACCATATAACGTAATACGTTATAACGTTATACCATATAACGTAAGATCATATAACGTAATATGTTATGACGTTATACCATATAACGTAATACGTTATAACGTTACACCATATAACGTAATAAGTTACAACGTTATACCATATAACGCTACACGTTTTAACGTAATACCATATAACGTAATACGTTATAACGTTATACCATATCACGCAATACGTTATAGCGTTATACCATATAACGCAATACATTATAACGTTATACCATATAACGTAATACGTTATAACGTTATACCATATAACGCAATACGTTATAGTGTTATATCATATAACGCAATACATTATAACGTTATACCATATAACGTTATACCATATGACGTTATATCATATCACGTAATACGCTATAGCGTTATACCATATAACATAATACGTTATAACGTTATACCATATAACGTAATACGATATAACGTTATACCATATGACGTTATACCATATCACGTAATACGATATAGCGTTATACCATATAACATAATACGTTATAAAGTTATACCATATAACGTAATTCGTTATAACGTTGTACCATATAACGTAATACGTTATAACGTTGTACCATATAACGCAATACGTTATAACGTTATACCATATAACGTAATACGTTATAACGTAATACCATATAAAGCAATACGTTATAACGTTATACCATATGACGTTATACCATATCACGTAATACGTTATAACGTTATACCATATAACGTAATACGTTATATCGTAATACGTTATAACGTTATATCATATATCGTAATACGTTATGACGTAATACCATATAACGTAATACGTTATAACGTTATTCTATATAACGTAATACGTTATAACGTAATTCCATATAACGTAATACGTTATAACGTTATACCATATAACGTAATACGTTATAACGTTGTACCATATAACGTAATACGTTATAACGAAATACCATATAACGCAATACGTTATAACGTTATACCATATGACGTTATACCATATCACGTAATACGCTATAGCGTTATACCATATAACATAATACGTTATAACGTAATACCATATAACGTAGTACGTTATAACGTTATACCATATAACGTAATACCATATAACGTAATATGTTATAACGTTATACCATATAACGTAATACGTTATAACGTTATACCATATAACGTAATACCATATAACGTAATATGTTATAACGTTATACCATATAACGTAATACGTTATAACGTTATACCATATAACGTAATACGTTATAACGTTATACCATATAACGTAAGATCATATAACGTAATATGTTATAACGTAATACCATGTATCGTAATACGTTATGACGTAATACCATATAACGTAATACGTTATAACGTTATTCTTTATAACGTAATACGTTATAACGTAATTCCATATAACGTAATACGTTATAACGTTATACCATATAACGTAATTCGTTATAACGTTGTACCATATAACGTAATACGTTATAACGTTGTACCATATAGCGCAATACGTTATAACGTTATACCATATAACGTAATTCGTTATAACGTTGTACCATATAACGTAATACGTTATAACGTTGTACCATATAACGCAATACGTTATAACGTTATACCATATAACGTAATACCATATAACGTAATAAGTTATCACGTTATACCATATAACGTAATACGTTATAACGTTATACCATATAACGTAATACGTTATAACGTTATACCATATATCGTAATACGTTATAACGTTGTACCATATAACGCAATACGTTATAACGTTATACCTTATAACGTTATACCATATAACGTAATACGTTATAACGTTATACCATATAACGTAATACCATATAACGTAATATGTTATAACGTTATACCATATAACGTAATACGTTATAACGTTATACCATATAACGTAATACGTTATAACGTTATACCATATAACGTAAGATCATATAACGTAATATGTTATAACGTAATACCATATAACGTAATACGTTATAACGTTACACCATATAACGTAATACGTTATAACGTATACCATATAACGCTACACGTTTTAACGTAATACCATATAACGTAATACGTTATAACGTTATACCATATAACGTAACACGTTATAACGTTATACCATATAACGTAAGATCATATAACGTAATATGTTATAGCGTAATACCATATAACGTAATACGTTATAACGTTACACCATATAACGTAATACGATATAACGTTATACCATATGACGTTATACCATATCACGTTATAACGTTATACCATATAACGCTACACGTTTTAACGTAATACCATATAACGTAATACGTTATAACGTTATACCATATCACGCAATATGTTATAGCGTTATACCATATAACGCAATACATTATAACGTTATACCATATAACATAATACGTTATAACGTTATACCATATAACGTAATACGATATAACGTTATACCATATGACGTTATACCATATCGCGTAATACGTTATAACGTTATACCATATAACGTAATACGTTATAACGTAATACCAGATAACGTAACACGTTATAACGTTATACCATATGACGTTATACCATATAGCGTAATACGTTATAACGTTATACCATATAACGTAATACGTTATAACGTTATACCATATATCGTAATACGTTATGGCGTAATACGTTATAACGTAATACGTTATAACTTTGTACCGTATAACGTAATACGTTATAATGTTATACCATATAACGTAATTCGTTATAAGGTTGTACCATATAACGTAATACGTTATAACGTTGTACCATATAACGCAATACGTTATAACGTTATACCATATGACGTTATACCATATCACGTAATACGCTATAGAGTTATACCATATAACATAATACGTTATAACGTTATACCATATAACGTAATACGTTATAACGTTATACCATATAACGTAATACGTTATATCGTAATACCATATAACGTAATACGTTATAACGTTATACCATATGACGTTGTACCATATACCGCAATACGTCATAACGTTATACCATATAACGTTATACCATATAACGTTTTACTATATAACGTACTACGTTATAACGTTATAACGTTACACCATATAACGTAATACGTTATAACGTTATACCATATAACGTAATACGTTATATCGTAATACCATATAACGTAATACGTTATAACGTTATACCATATGACGTTGTACCATATACCGCAATACGTCATAACGTTATACCATATAACGTTATACCATATAACGTTTTACTATATAACGTAATACGTTATAACGTTATAACGTTATACCATATAACGCTACACGTTTTAACGTAATACCATATAACGTAATACGTTATAACGTTATACCATATCACGCAATACGTTATAACGTTATACCATATAACGTAATACGTTATAACTTTATACCATATAACGTAAGATCATATAACGTAATATGTTATAACGTAACACCATATAACGTAATACGTTATAACGTTACGCCATATAACGTAATACGTTATAACGTTGTACCATATAACGCAATACGTTATAACGTTATACCATATAACGTAATACGTTATAACGTAATTCCATATAACGTAATACGTTATAACGTTATACCATATGACGTAATTCGTTATAACGTTGTGCCATATAACCTAATACGTTATAACGTTGTACCATATAACGCAATACGTTATAAC
Source organism: Bombus vancouverensis nearcticus (assembly GCF_051014615.1). Classification (NCBI taxonomy): domain Eukaryota; kingdom Metazoa; phylum Arthropoda; class Insecta; order Hymenoptera; family Apidae; genus Bombus; species Bombus vancouverensis. The sequence continues at coordinate 9,023,140 of NC_134911.1, forward strand.
GTTATACCATATAACGTAATACGTTATAACGTAATACCATATAACGCAATACGTTATAACGTTATACAATATGACGTTATACCATATCACGTAATACGCTATAGCGTTATACCATATAACATAATACGTTATAACGTTATACCATATATCGTAATACGTTATGGCGTAATACGTTATAACGTAATTCGTTATAACGTTGTGCCATATAACGTAATACGTTATAACGTTGTACCATATAACGCAATACGTTATAACGTTATACCATATAACGTAATACGTTATAACGTAATACCATATAACGCAATACGTTATAACGTTATACAATATGACGTTATACCATATCACGTAATACGCTGTAGCGTTATACCATATAACATAATACGTTATAACGTTATACCATATAACGTAACACGTTATAACGTTATACCATATGACGTTATACCATATAACGTAACACGTTATAACGTTGTACCATATAACGCAATACGTTATAACGTTATATCATATAACGTAATACGTTATGACGTTATACCATATAACGTAATACCATATAACGTAATATGTTATAACGTTATACCATATAACGTAATACGTTATAACGTTATACCATATAACGTAATACGTTATAACTTTATACCATATAACGTAAGATCATATAACGTAATATGTTATAACGTAATACCATATAACGTAATACGTTATAACGTTAAACCATATAACGTAATACGTCATAACGTTATACCATATAACGCAACACGTTTTAACGTAATACCATATAACGTAATACGTTATAACGTTATACCATATCACGCAATACGTTATAGCGTTATACCATATAACGCAATACATTATAACGTTATACCATATAACATAATACGTTATAACGTTATACCATATAACGTAATACGATATGACGTTATACCATATGACGTTATACCATATCACGTAATACGTTATAACGTTATACCATATAACGTAATACGTTATAACGTAATACCATATAACGTAACACGTTATAACGTTATACCATATGACGTTATACCATATAACGTAACACGTTATAACGTTGTACCATATAACGCAATACGTTATAACGTTATATCATATAACGTAAAACGTTATGACGTAATACCATATAACGTAACACGTTATAACGTTATACCATATGACGTTATACCGTATAACGTAACACGTTATAACGTTGTACCATATAACGCAATACGTTATAACGTTATACCATATAACGTAATACGTTATAACGTAATACCATATAACGCAATACGTTATAACGTTATACCATATGACGTTATACCATATCACGTAATACGCTATAGCGTTATACCATATAACATAATACGTTATAACGTTATACCATATGACGTTATACCATATAACGTAATACGTTATAACGTTATACCATATAACGTAATACGTTATAACGTTATACCATATATCGTAATACGTTATGGCGTAATACGTTATAACGTAATACGTTATAACGTTGTACCATATAACGTAATACGTTATAACGTTGTACCATATAACGCAATACGTTATAACGTTATACCATATAACGTAATACGATATAACGTTATACCATATTACGTTATACCGTATCACGTAATACGTTATAACGTTATACCATATAACGTAATACGTTATAACGTAATACCAGATAACGTAACACGTTATAACGTTATACCATATGACGTTATACCATATAACGTAATACGTTATAACGTTATACCATATAACGTAATACGTTATAACGTTATACCATATAACGTAATACGTTATAACGTTATACCATATAACGTAATACGATATGACGTTATACCATATGACGTTATACCATATCACGTAATACGTTATAACGTTATACCATATAACGTAATACGTTATAACTTTATACCATATAACGTAAGGTCATATAACGTAATATGTTATAACGTAATACCATATAACGTAATACGGTATAACGTGACACCATATAACGTAATACGTTATAACGTTATACCATATAACGCAACACGTTTTAACGTAATACCATATAACGTAATACGTTATAACGTTATACCATATCTCGCAATACGTTATAGCGTTATACCACATAACGCAATACATTATAACGTTATACCATATAACATAATACGTTATAACGTTATACCATATAACGTAATACGATATGACGTTATACCATATG